>NC_046171.1:24377425-24395714 GCF_011064425.1 Rattus rattus | reverse complement strand
GTCATGAATAAGCAACCAATCAGGTGTGGGTGGCATACACGGGGATAAATAGAGGTTAAGCCTGAAGGCAAGCGGGGAGGCTTCCACCATGAGAGAGGAATGAGACAGGAATAAAAAGTCACTCATAGTAAGAATTTCTATGTCTCGCGTGCTTCTTGCCGGCGGGAAGTCGTGCGTGGGACAGGGATACAAGGAGTAGAAACCCAGGTCAAAGGCATGGAAATATTTTAACAAGATCACAGAACATTTCTGTAATCTAAAGGAGGAGGTAGCAATCAAGGACACTAAATAGACAGGACCAGAAAGGAATCTCCTCATGATACATACTGATCAAAGCCTTAATCGCACAGAACAGAAAGGATGTTATTAAAAGCTGCAAGGGAAAAGACCAAGTCACCTATAAAGGCAGGCTCATTAGAAGAATGCCTGCTTACCAACGTTAACTAAAGTCTATGAACAACTTAGGTGAAATCATGACCCCTAGTGATAGAAAAATAGCAGTAATTAAAAGTCTCCCAACCAAAAAGTCCAGGATCAGACAGTCAACGCAGAATTTTACTACACATTCAAAAAAGGAAAATAGATCAATATCCTTTATGAATACAGATGCAAATAATTCTTTAAAAATACTTGGAGCTGATACTCATGGGGAGAAGGAAAATCAGTTTTCTACAACAGAGTAACACTGGGTATATCAACCACAAGGCAGGCCTCATACTCAGGGGTAGTTGACCAATCTAAAAACCTATTTTTTTTTGTGTTTTGTTACGGTTTGATTTTTTTTCCCTTGATAGGAAAAGAACATGATATTGGGTGGGTAAGGAAGAGCAGAAGAGCTGGGAGGACTTGGGGATGGGGTAGGGAAAGAAGATGAGCACAATAAATTGTATGAAGCATTTTAAAATAATTTAAAAGTCGTAACAAAAATAATTTTTATTTCATGCATATGAGCGTTTCCCTACTTGCATGTATGTGCACCATGTGTGACTGGTGCCTGTGGAGGTTAGGTTACACATAGGGTTGTGAGCCACCCACCATGTAGCCTTGGGAACCCAACCTGGGTCCTTTTCAAAACAGCAAGTGCTCTTAACTGCAGAGCCATCTCCAATCCTAAAGGAAAATTCCTGATGAGCATTCAGAAGATGTTGTGGCACACTCTGTAGACTACTGACTGTCTCTGTCTCTGTCTCTGTCTATCTCCTTTTTAAAAAAGATTTACGTATTTATATGAATACACTGTAGCTCTCTTCATCTCTTCAGACATACCAGAAAAAAATCATTGGATTCCACTACAAATGGTTGTAAGCCACCATGTGGTTGCTGGGAATTGAACTGAGGACCCCTGGAAGAGCAGTCAGTGTTCTTAATCACTGAGCCAGCCCAGACTGTTTTAATCTTTATAACCAACCATTGTTTTGATATTGAAAAGTTAAAACTAATCTTCTGATCACCTCGGGTGGAAAAATAAGAACAAAGAAACAAAGATAGTCGGTCTCGACTAGTCCAAAGACTCCTTAGGACTTCCTACTTCCATACTTCCGTGAATCATTCTTAAGTTCTTTGAAACTGAGCAAACTTTTGTTGCCTGGTATCATGGCATACACTTTTAATCCCAGTACTAGGGAGGCAAAGGCTGGTGGATCTCTGAGTTAAAGGCAGGTCTGTTCTACAGAGAGAGAGTTCTAGGAAAGCCAAGGCTACACAGAGAAACTGTTTTAAAAAAAGAAAGAAAAACTTACTGTTCAACAAAACTAAATGTTTACATGTAAAGTTTTACAGCAGGTCATAGTCTCAATAAAAAAGAAGAGTAGAGTAAGCCTTAAAAAATAGAAAACAGCCCATAATAATTTACGTTTGCCTGGAATGGTGGTGTATGCCTTTAATCCCAGCACTCAGGAGGCAGAAAGCAGAATATACCCTGTCTCGATTTCTTTTGTTTTTAAAATTTCCTGTGCAATCATTCTTGGGTCCCTGTACGGACAAATCTATCAAAACCAATGTTAATCCAGTCAGTAAGTTTGACCAAGTAACCTAGCAAAGAGGTGTGCAGAATAAGGAAGCTGTGCAGACATTCACAGGATCACTGTCAAAGTGCAGTTTCAGAACTGCAACACATCTAGAGGACAGCCAGAGCAATTCCTTGCAGGAAACAGAAGGTTTCGGGAAGCAGGAGTGCCATGCAAGTGGGGAGACACACTGGTGCCATCTACTGAAGCTGCAACAGGTCTGCGGTGACTGTCACAGGTGCAGGAGGAAGGAAATAGGAAAGAAAGCAACTTTAAAGTTAAATGGTACAAAAACTAATGATGACACCTACTGGTGTGGATCTGGCAAGCTGAGTTGAGATTACAAGGGGAATGTTAACATCCCCCACACTGCCTGAGGCAGCTAGAAGTGAAGCTATCAAACATGGTTAAGCAGTTATCCAATGTATAAATCTATGCACACGATGGCCTACACATGGCCGAGTTTCTTGAGGAGATCAAGGCAGGAAAGATATCGAAGCACTGACTAACAACTTTCTGTTTGAAATGAGTCAACAGCTCTCCCCCATCCTACCTTCACTCTGAGTCAAAGAACTAATAGACTAAACCAAGGCCATAATGAGGTGATTGAACAGAAAGCAGGATCATCTGCAGCAGGGAGAGAGTCCTCAAAGAAATCTTATCTATAAGTGAACAAACAGTGCTTCATTACCTTAATCATATCATCAGTTCCTCTGTCAACAGGTTTTGATTTGAGCTCTTCAACTTCTTTGTCTAATTCTAAATAATAAAAGATTCCAGTTCAAAATTACAAAAATATTCACTACCAAACTGACAAGTACATTCTAAGAATCTCAAGCCTATAAATTAGAATGCATTTAAGAAGTCAGTACTTGGAGAAGTAGTAACTTCATTCAAACAATAGCAATCCTTTTTTTCTTCTCCCTCTAAATATGAAAACTTTCATTTGGAAGAGTAGTCTAAGTATTTATTACCCTGCTTTAGTGCACATGAATAACTGCGTTTCATCTGAAACTGTACACAATTCTTCCCTCTCTGCCTTCCCTTATTCATACACATATATGCAGAGGGCTTGCTATGCTGTCCAAGCTGGTGTTGAAATCCTGGGCTCAACTGATGCTTCTGTCTTAGCCTCTAGAATATCAGGGACTAGGTGTGTGCACCACTGTGACTACCTTGAAAATTTGGATACATATTCCATACATTCTATTATTTTTGTTATAACTATCTACTGTATAATCTTAGAGCAATAACTAAACATATATCAAATATATGTATTAATATGAATATTTCTTCAATACACGTTTAGTTCCAGAGCTTAGGTCATCTCCCCAAATAAATTACTTGTCTACAAACTGTTCCAACTTCTAAAAATAAACTTGTCTGTTCTGGTTAGAAAGAAAAAAAAAACCTTGGCATTTAAAATTTTAAGTTAATGAGAATTCAAGAGTTCCCCTAATCATACTAACAAAAGATACTAATATTAGTTTTCTTTTGGAATAAAAAAAGATATTAAATAGGGAATCAACCAACTTCAGCATGTACATATAATTCAAATTTCTGAGAATGTCTTGGGGATTACGTTTTGCGACTTTTACATTCCAGCTGATTTCTCTAAAAGACATAGCTAATTTAGAAGAATTTACAATTCATGTGAAGTAAAAGAGGGTTTTATTTTACCATTGAAAAAATATTCCTCGGGGTGGAGACATGGCTCAGTGGTTAAGAGCACTGGCTGCTCTTCCAGAGGACCTGGGTTCAATTCCCAGCACCCACATGGTGGCTCATAACTGTTTGTAACTGCAGTTTCAGGGAATCCAAAACCCTAACAAAGACATACAGATAGGCAAAACATAAATGCATAAAAAAAGAATTAAAACTTCATTTGTTCCTTTATTTATTCAAAGGCTGGGCATGGTGGTCTAATGAAAAAACTGTAATTTCAAACCCAGTACCTGTACACCTTGCTTTGGCTTTCTGTAGGAGCATCATCTGCTTCTTGGCAAACTTGATGAGATCTTCTCTGGGCAATGTTTCTAGCTGAAAGATGTAGTTGTGTTATTGGCTTTTATAACCCACCAAAAGTATGCCCACCAAAAGAAACACAGTATCTGCCTAAAGACAGAAACACTTTAAATATTCAAGCCAGTCATATTTTTTAAATTGACAATATAATTTTGATAACTAAAAGTAATTAGATGAATTGAAAATCAAACAAAAACCCCAGCATAAAACTCTTACAGAGAACATTAAGTTCTCTAATTGTACAAGCAGGGGCTGGAACTAAAGATTCCTTGAGCTGTAAAATTCATTCTGTTGTAAGTTGAAAGTCTAACTACATTTACATGTGAATCAGGTCACATTTAGACCTTGACTATAACATTAGGGTTTACTAACTGAAAATCACTTCATCATCTGCAGAATGAGAATAGCGAAGTTACTTATTTCCCGAAGCTTATGTGAAAGAATCCGGTGCTTAGCCTGGAAATCAGTCTGCAAACAATACATTTTGGTAATAAACCACTACCTTTCCGAATCATTTAGCATTAAACACTGTAGTGCTGCAAGAACAACCTTATTCAACCATCTTTTAACTATGGAGCTGGAGCCAACAGGATATAGCTCCTTGATTCTTCCTTCCTCTTAATCCCCACTTCATCGTGTCACTGTGTAAACTTTCATAAAACAGACTAGCTAAATGTTTGAAAAACAGCAGGATCTTAGCATACTGCTAACACGGACCAGGAAGTAAACAAACGGCTCGCATATCAGGAAACTAAAAAAGAATAGGAAATCTGTAAGTGATAGTAAATTAAAATGGAACTCCCCGAGGAAAGGTTAGTTCTTTAAGAAAAAAAGAAAGAATTCTCCCCACGCCAAAGTTTTCCAGTTCATTAACCTTATGCCTTACGGGGAACCTGGCGGCAGAATGCTCTCCTCACCTTGGATTTCGGGGTCCCGGAGGGTGCTGCAGCCACAGCATCTTGAGCAGAATCCTGTAAAACAAACCATCACAAGAGCTCACCCCAATTCCAGGTACAAGGCAGCCAATTAAATTTGTGGTGACGAGGACCCCTTCAGGCGGTAGGGGCCAGAGCTGGGCCGTCGCCGTAGCAAGAGCCAGCACCAAGTTCAAAGTCGAGCGCCGCAGCCGGGGTCCGGCCGCGAAGGCGGGGACAGGGTGCAGGCCGTGCCCTCCCACTCCTCGAGCGGCAAGGAGGGCCAGCGGAGAGGCGCAATACCCACCGTTACCTCCATCGTGGCAGCGACCCGCGGCCACCACGGCCTTTTCAGGCGTCCTAGGTACTCCGCCTCTGAGGCGGCGGAGCGCGGGTCAAAGGTCTTGCAACGAGGCGACTACGCCTCCCCCGCGTCTCCAAGGCTACGCAGAGCGGCACTTCCGCTTCCTCCTCCGTGTCTGGGAGGAAGTTCTCTGTGCGCAGGTCCCCTGGCCAAGCCAGAGCATGCTGAGTCGCCCAGCACTGTCCTGTGCTTAGTGACAAGCTTGAGCACAGGTTCCTTTTATCACTTTGTTTCCTAGTTTTTAAAAATGTGGTTTACAAATTTAACTATCCAGACTAGTAGGCATATGTGAAACAAATAGTTTAATGTGACTTAATTCTGTCTTGTTCAAAATAGGTTCCCTTTTGAATAGTAATTGGGAATAAATCACAGGATCCATTACGTTCCCAGGAGTTTCAAAATGGTGGCATGCTGACTCTGTATTTCCAAATATTAATTTACGGGCTAAGGTGCTTCTTGTGTTGTTAATATTGTCAATTTGAAAGGACCTATAATCATCTAGGAGACAACCTCTAGCATGTATGAGAGAGATTTATTAGACAAGATTAATTGAACTATGGAGACCCACAGTAACTGTGGGTGGCAGCATTCCACAGACTGGTGTCCATGGCTGCATAAAAAGGAGAAATCAGACTGAAAACCGGCATTAATCTGAAAGAATTCACCAAGGTCACAGTGTGGGAAGGTTAAGAGTGACTAGTGTCTGATAAGCACCCTCCCTTGTGATCACTAATGAGAGAGGGCAGGGTAAAGGGATTCAAGGGTTCTGTCAGAGAGTCCTTCCTTTTCCTCATAGGTACTCACAAGGGGATGAAGGCAAGATAAGGAAAACCAAACCAACCAAACAAAACCCCAGAGGACTCTAGAGAAGAAGCAGAGTAGAGGGAAGATATTATAATATAGATTTTCGTCGGTATTGTCTTATAGAGTGATAACAGGGCACCCCTAGACTGACATAGACCTTAAAAAAAATCCCTGATATTTTTCTATAGTTAAGCATGAGACCATAAACTAGAGGACAAAAAAAGTGGCTGCGGGTGGGAATATTAGTCAACGTGTTGTATTTTCATAGGTGATGGGGCATTCATTCAGCAGGTTTCTCAGGTTGTCTACTTCCAGGTATAGGCATACGCTAATTGTAGGTCCTGGCCTTCAAGCAGTTGGGCCCTCACCCCAAGCAGAGCCCAAGAGTGTTTAAAGTTACATATGGCAAAAGCCAGGTATTTTTGTTGGTTTTGATCATGGCTTCTGGAATTTATATGGCATGACTTTACAAAATATAAAGGCATCAGAGGTTTTCCATTCAAAATGAAGTTTTCTCCCTGATAATACTCTGAGGGGAGAAAATCATTACCTCCTCTCAATCCTCATTCCCAATAACAGCACAGCAAGCAACTGGATACCTTCTCTCTTTTTATTCTGATCCTTCAGAAACAGTTATTTTCTTCAGTTTAACAGTGGGTCAAATACCTACTGTTAGTCAATTTCCATGCACTATTTAAATTCAGTGAGAAGCTGGCTCTAGAGGTGGGATTTTCCTGTAGATTTTTTTTTTTTTGTCTCAAAAATTGCCCTCAATTGTATCAAACTGGTCTCTCAACTTTGTTTTGGGAGAAAGGAGAATAGCAAAATAGCCCAAGGTAAAAAGCATTACTTCTTGAAAAGATCTGAAAAGTAAACTATTTTCAAAAGAGAGTACTAGTGTTTACCCCATGATATAAAAACAGCTTCAGTATCCTGAGCTAGAACTGGCCTGAATATTGGCTCCCTGAGGACTAGCTTTCTTGGTACCGGAAGTTACCACTAGTAAGCTTCCAGAGGAGGGGAAGCAGTCCTTCCCAGGTATGCCACTTCTGAACCACATTAACCAGCACAGCTTGGTAGTCAGAGTTCAGCATGGCAAGTATACCTCGAGGGAAGCCATGCCTTGTACTGGAAACCAACCTAACTGATCGGTGCTACTGAAATTGTAGTTACTGGAAGAGAGTGTACAACCATTAATTTACTAAGCCAGCATAACCCCCTGCAATATGAACACTTGTCCTTGTACATCAGATGGGTTTAATCTTTACCCCTCTTCAAGGAAACTTTTCTTTGTAACAGATGGAACCACTAAGAAAACCACAGTCATCAGTAGTATTCAGAGGGAGCCATCCCAGACCACTTCCACACCTCAGAGAAAATTGAGGAAGAAGGGCTGGAAAGATTGTGAGAGGTACAGAATCAGGAAGTTTGGGGGTGAGATTCTGTCTCCTAGTAATGTCAGAAGCTACACCTATAAATCTCACCAATGTGACTGCCCAAGAAGGAACAAGGATGACATCAATGGATATGGTGAAGTGGGACAAGAAGAGCCAGTTAGGCCCCCACTCCACATAGAGAACTACAGGCATCTGAGGAGAGTTGGGAACAAGAGAGGTGGTTCTTCCCAAGGAAGGGCATGTGAGTTGGTTGTCCAGTAGCAAATAGCCCTGAAAACATACATACAAGCAACATGGGCTAAAGAGGATATAGTTAATAATATATATGTATATTATATATGTCTGCAATAACAATTCATAAAAAAGCCATGAATTGATGGAGAGCAGAGAAGATTACATTAGAAGGGTTTTGAGGGAGGAAAGAAAAGGGAGAAATGTAATTATTGCTAAGCTGCCCAGGTCGGGGAGACTAAGTCTTGCACATCAAAGGTTAAGTGAAAAGACTTATATGGGATGTCCAGGGGACTCCAGGTTTAAGAGTAGTGCAAACGAAGCACTTCTCAGAAAAAGCAAACAAGACATGAGGTAGCATTTATAGTTATCGTAAGCAAATATAAGTGCATAAAGAGAATACAACTTGTGTTATGTCTTCTCATCTTTGGTCATACAAGAGCCAAGAGTATTTCTCCCAGGTCTTTTTTTGCCTTTCCCACATAGATATTGAGCACATGCCAGGGCATTCCCTTCATGTCCCTGCTTTCAATTATCATAGTTTATGCAATTCTTTCTAGAAGGAAGCCTTGTGGAAAGAACATTCTGTACTCCATCCATCACTTACAGTAACGTTATAGCTTTTGTACATAGGCTCCCACAATTATAATCTCAAAAATAAATGACAAAGAGAAAGACAAATAGCTAGTAAGCTTTTAAAATTTGAAACAGGGTCTCACTATGCAGCTCACACTGTTCTGGAACACACCAGGTAGAACAGGCTTGGCCTTGAACTCAGATATGCATCTGCGTCTGGCTCCCAAGCACTGATAGTAAAGTTGTGTACCCCTATGCTCAGCTAGTAAACATTTAGAAAATTATTCGATGTCTTTGCTATTAAGTAAACACAGATTAAAACTAATTCAAGATTCTATCTCATACTAGGCAGAATGCCCATGATCAGGAATACAAGTGACAATACTGTTGTGAATGTGCAGAAAGGGAGTCTCTTCTACACTGTTGATGGGAGTATAAACTAGTACAACCACCATGAAAACATCTGGAGTTTCAAAAAGTTATAAATAGAACTATCATAATGTAACCCAACAATATCACTCATGGGGAAATAGTCAAAGAGCTTTAATCCTTCTGCAGAGATAACTTGCATATCCTTGCTACTTTATTCGCTGTAGGTAGGAAATCATACCAACCTAGATTTCCATCAAGTGTGGAATGGAGAAGGAGAATGTGATACATAGACTCAGTGGAATGTTACTCAACTGTATGAGAACATCTTGAAATTTGCAGATAAATGGATGGAATTTGAAAAGAAAAAAGCTAGAACAGTAGTTCTCGATCTGTGGGTCGAGACTCCTCTGGGGATCAAATTACCCTTTCATAGGGGTCTCCTGAATATTTGAAATTTACATAATGATTAATGTAAGTAGCAAATCTACAGTTATGAAGCCACACTGAATAGAATTTTATGATCGTGAGTCACTATAATATGAATTAAGGGCTGCAGCATTAGGAAGGTTGAGACAGACTATATTAGAAATAAAATTTAGAAAGACAGTGTATATATGTTCTCTCTCATATGTGGCTCCTAGATTTAAATCTTTTGTTCCCAGTGTTTAGCTCAGAATCCATATTGTAGTAAGGTAATTAGAACAGGTCGTTGGAGCATACCTATTAAGAGAAAGGAGAAAATAAAATACAGTAAAATATAAATAGACAGGAACTAGGGAATGGCAAGGAAAAACTGTGGAGAGGAGCAGAGGATGGGGAAGTAAGTCAGTGGGAAAAGGCTTAACTAAAATGAAGTGGGAATGAAAAAGCTATATGGAGGCTTAGGATCTTGCAACTTAAGTTAAAAAAAGGTAATTAGGTGCATAGTAGAACACAAAATGGCAATAAGGAATGGGCAAATACACTGAAATAAAGGTTTAAGTGGGGATGGCATCAGATAGGTAAAGGAAAACAGGTTAGAAAGTGTGACACTTCAAATAATGAATGTCCCCCATAGGCTCCCATATTTGCTATTGACCCTTATTTGGCGACACTGTGTGATTGCCATAGAGCCAGTTTGCATCCCCACCAATAGTTAGTAACTATTCTCATTCCCCTATATCCATGAACATTTGTCATCATGTGTTTTTATTAATTTAGTTCTTTTAAAAACTACTAGTCACTATTCCTTGGTTAGCATTAAATCTAAATGTAGTCTTAATAATCATTCCCTTGATGTTAAACTTCTGAAATGGTTTCTTCTGGAGTCCAACCCAGCATCACAGGGTAAGCAGAGGCAGGGGTGTGGGGGAGAGGTCCAAAGCTGCTTATGTTTAGCAATTTCTACCTTCTTTAACTCTTTGCTGTTCTGTGGCCCAAAGCCTCTCACTTCTGGTAACTTAATTCCTGCTGATAGCAGCAGGGAATTAGGAACAAAAAGCTTAGTTATCTGAGCTCTTTTCTCTCTGGCTCAAGGGCCCCTCACTGGCTTGGAGTTCATTACCTCTTAATGAGTCAGAGAGAAAAGAAAAGAAGGAAGAACATTAGCACACACACACACACACACACACACACACACACACACACACACACACACACACACCCATACACACATATTTTCACCAGACCCAACCAATCTGCTTCATCAATCCTACAAGTGTCCATGCATACTCACATACATACACATATACCTCCACATATATATATGTATTCATACACACACACACACACACACACACACACACACACACACACACACATCCAAGGATGAAGCCTAACAGTTATTCCTTAATCACAATTCTGTCCCAAGCCTGTTTCTCTTCTTAGTGCAATTTACATTGTATTCCTTATTATACAGCCTTTACTTATTATTCTATGAGGAGGGGGTCTATTTTTGATTCTAACTTTATTACATTTTTCTGGAAAAACAACTAAAATCATTTTCTGAAGCTTTCTTCCTAAAATTATTTGGATCAACTAAAAATGCTACAAAGTCATTAATTTATCTAAACAGCATTAATTCATGAAGTTCATCTTCATGTTGAGCTGCAGGAAATTTGCCCAATAGGGTGGGTTGATGCCCAGGAATCATTAGGCTATGTAATAGTGGTAGGGAAAGGTGTCTCAGCAGTGAGAAACAATCGTGGCACAGTCTCTGGGTCTGTGCCTCTCTAGAGTGCACCCATTGAAGCCCTGCAAAATGGTGGGCCTTCTCCAAGCAACTCACTTGCCTTTCCTAGATGGCTTCTGACAGGTTTCTTAGTCATTTGTGTTTTATCTTTTGAAAATGCTATGTTCAGTTCCATTCTGCACTTTTAATTGGATTGATCTTTGTTTTCTTGGGGTTTGATTTTTTTTTTTTTGTTCTTTGAATATTCTAAAGAGCAGCCATTCTGTCACTGTCCAGATTGGTAAAGACTTTTTCTCCTTATTATTATTTTTTTGTTTATAAAATATTGCTTATAAAACACATTTTATTATAGGTACTGGCACAAGGGTCAGGTGTATATTGAGTTGGCATATTATGTTTTAAATTAAAAATTGATTTTTAAAAATACAGTATGTTGTAATTACAGTTTCCTTCCCCCTTATTCCTCTACCCCTCCCCTCTTAACTGGATCCTTACCGTTTCTCCCTTTCATTATAAAGCTAACAGACGGGGTTGGGGATTATCTCAGTGGTAGAGTGCTTGCCCTGGGTTCGGTCCTCAGCTCTGGGAATAAAAGAAAAAACAAAAAACAAAAAACAAAAAAACAAAAAGGGTTGGAGAGGTGGTTCAGTGGTTAAGAGCACCAACTGCTCTTCCAGAGGTCCTGAGTTCAATTCCCAGCAACCACATGGTGGCTCACAACAATTCATAGTGAGATCTGATGCCCTCTTCAGTTGTGTCTGAAGACAGTTACAGTCTACTTATATATAATAAATAAATCTTAAAAAACAAAGACAAAAACAAAAAAAAGCTAACAGACACCTAAGGAATAAATATAAAATAAAACATTATGATTTGTCAAGTTGTAATTTGAAAAAACAACTGAATATGGAAAAGAGCAAAGAATATAGATAACAAATGCATATAGATACCGAACACACATGTTCACACATGTTTACAGGAATCCCATCAACACAAAAACCTGGAACACACACAGGAATCCCATCAACACAAAAACCTGGAACACACATGTTCACACACACAGGAATCCCATCAAAACAAAAAAACTGAAACACACATGTTCACACACACAGGAATCCCATCAATACAAAAAACTGGGACACACAGGAATCCTATCAATACAAAAAACTGGAACATACATGTTCACACACACAGGAATCCCATCAACACAAAAACCTGGAACACACATGTTCACACACACAGGAATTCCATCTACACAAAAACCTGGAACACACATGTTCACACACAGAGGAATTCCATCTACACAAAAACCTGGAACACACATGTTCACACACACACAGGAATCCCATCAATACAAAAAACTGGGACACACAGGAATCCTAATAATACAAAAAACTGGAACATACATGTTCGCACACACAGGAATTCCATCTACACAAAAACCTGGAACACACATGTTCACACACACAGGAATCCCATCAACACAAAAAACTGTAACACATATGTTCACACACACAGGAATCACATTAAAACAAAAAACTGGAAGTATATGTTTTTAAAAAGCCCCAATTTGACATTATGTGTCAAAGAACCCCCAAAGATGCCTTTGAATTAGTTTTTTTTTTTTTTTTTTTGGTTTTGTCTTTAAGAATGTTTTGTTTCTCCAGTGAGACTCCCTTGGAAAAAACTAGATTTTCATTTGCAAGTGACTATCAATTGGAGATTGTTTCTGGGTTAGGAATGGATCATGTGTTCACTTCTCCTCTCTGCTCCAGAACCACACCTGGTGCAGATGAACGCTGGTCCTGTGCATGCTGCCATTGTCTATGTGAGTTCATATGTGTGCCAGTCCTGTGTTTAGAAGGTCTTGACTTTGGTGTCCTTCATCTTCTCTGATTCATACACTATTTCTGCTTCCTCTTCTGCAGTGTTCCTTGAGCTCCGAGGTGAGGGATTTGATTTTTGAAAATAAGAAAATTCTTTTCTCTTTGTATCATTTGTATTGCCTTAACTTCCCTCATTGCTTCAGTGAAGCCATTTTCATCTCTTCCTTCCTTCCTACCTTCCTTCCTTCCTTCCTTCCTTCCTTCCTTCCTTCCTTTCTTTCTTTCTTTCACTCCTTCCTTCCTTCCTTCCTTCAATGAGTACACTGTACCTGTCTTCAGATACACCAGAAGAGGGCATAAGATACCATTACAGATGGTCCTGTGTCACCATGTGTTGCTGGGATTTGAACTCATGATCCCTGGAAGAACAGTCAGTTGTCTGAACCACTGAGCCATCTCTCCAGCCCTCCAGCAAAGACTTTTAAGGACAACTTTTTTAAAAAAATTTTTCTTCCATTTTTATTAAATTGGTTATTTCTTGTTTACATCTCAAATGTTATTCCCTTTCCTGGTTACCTCTCCATCAGCCCCCTAACCCCTGCCTCTCCCCTACTATATGGGTGTTCCCCTCCCCATACACCCCCCCCATTACTGTCACCCCCAAACAATCCCCTGCACTGGTGGTCCAACCTTGGCAGGACCAAGGGTTTCCCCTTCCACTGGTGCTCTTACTAGGCTATTCACTGCTACATATGAAGTTGGAGCCCAGGGTCCGTCCATGTATAGTCTTTGGGTAGTGGCTTAGTCCCTGGAAGCTCTGGTTGCTTGGCATTGTTGTTCTTATGGGGCACAAGCCCCTTCAGCTCCTTCAGACCTTTCTCTAATTCCTCCAACTGGGGTCCCATTCTCAGCTCCATGGTTTGCTGCTGGCATTTGCTTCTGTATTTGACGTGTTCTGGCTGTGTCTCTCAGGAGAGATCTACATCCGGTTCCTGTCAGCATGCCTTCTTAGCTTCATCCATCTTATCTAGTTTTGGTGGCTGTATATGTATGGACCATATGTGGGGCAGGCTCTGAATGGCTGATCCTTCAGTCTCTGGTCCAAACGTTGCTTCCCTATCCCCTCCTATGGATATTTTTGTTCCCCTTTTAAAGAAGGAGTGAAGCATCTGCATTTTGGTCATACTTCTTGAGTTTCATGTGGTCTGTGCATATTGGGTAATTTGAGCATTTGGGCTAATAGCCACTTATCAATGAGTACATACCATGTGTGTTTTTCTGTGATTGGGTTACCTCACTCAGGATGATATTTTGTAGTTCCATCCATTTGCCTATAAATTTCATGAAGTCATTGTTTTTGATAGCTGAGTAGTATTCCATTGGGTAAATGTACCACGTTTTCTGTATCTGTTCCTCTGTTGAATGGCATCTGGGTTCTTTCCAGCTTCTGGCTATTATAAATAAGGCTGCTATGAACATAGTGGAGCATGTGTCCTTATTGTACGTTGGAGCACCTTTTGGGTATATGCCCAGGAGAGGTATAGCTGGGTCCTCAGGTAGTGCAATGTCCAATTTTCTGAGAAATCTCCAGACCGATCTCCAGAGAGGTTGTTCTAGTTTGCAATCCCACCAACAATGGAGGAGTGTTCCTCTTTATCCACATCCTCGCCAGCATCTGCTGTCATCTGAGTTTTTGATCTTAGCCATTCTCACTGGTGTAAAGTGGAATCTCAAGGTTGTTTTGATTTGCATTTCCCTTATGACTAAAGATGTTGAACATTTCTTTAGGTGCTTTTTGGTCATTTGATAATCCTTAGCTGAGAATTCTTTGTTTAATTCTGTACCCCATTTTTAATAGGGTTATTTGGCTTTCTGGAGTCTAACTTTGTGAGTTCTTTGTATATTTTGGATATTAGCCCTCTATCAGATGTAGAATTGGTAAAGATCTTTTCCCAATCTGCTCGTTGCCATTTTGTACTAACAACAGTGTCCTTTGCCTTACAGAAGCTTTGCAGTTTTATGAGATCCCATTTGTCGATTCTTGATCTTAGAGCATAAGCCATTGGTGTTTTGTTCAGAAATTTTCTCCAGTGCTCAAGTGTTCGAGACTCTTCCCCACTTTTTCTTCTATCAGTTTGAGTGTACCTGGTTTGATTTGGAGGTCCTTGATCCACTTGGACTTAAGCTTTGTACAGGGTGATAAGAATGGATCGATTTGCATTATTCTACATGCTGACCTCCAGTTGAACCAGCACCATTTATTGAAAATGCTATCTTTTTTCCATTGGATGGTTTTGGCTCCTTTGTCAAAAATGAAGTGACCATAGGTATGTGGGTTCATTTCTGGGTCTTCAATTCTATTTCACTGACCTATCTGCCTGTCTCTGTACCAATACCATGCAGTTTTTATCACTATTGCTCTGTAATACTGCTTGAGGTCAGGGATGGTGATTCCCCCAGAAGTCCTTTTATTGTTGAGGATAGTTTTAACTATCCTGAATTTTTTGTTATTCCAAATGAATTGGATTGGAATTTTGATGGGGATTGCATTGAATCTGTAGAGCGCTTTTGGTAAAATGGCCATTTTTACTATATTAATGCAGCCAATCCATGAACATGGAAGATCTTTCCATCTTATGAGATCTTCTTCAATTTCTTTCTTCAAAAAGTTGGAGTTCTTATACAGATCTTTCACTTGCTTGGTTAAGGTCACACCGAGGTACTTTATATTATTTGGGACTATTATGAAGGGTGTCGTTTCCCTAATTTCTTTCTCGGCTTGTTTCTCTTTTGTGTAGAGGAAGGTTACTGATTTATTTCAGTTAATTTTATACCCAGAAACTTTGCTGAAGGTGTTTATCAGGCTTAGTAGTTCTCTGGTGGAACTTTTGGAGTCACTTAAGTATACTATCATATCATCTGCAAATAGTGATATTTTGACTTCTTCCTTTCCAATGTGTATCCCTTTGACCTCATTTTGTTGACTGATTGCTCTGGCTAGAACTCAAAACTATATTGAATAAGTAGGGAGAGAGTGGGCAGCCTTGTCTAGTCCCTGATTTTAATGGGATTGCTTCAAGTTTCTCTCCATTTAGTTTAATGTTAGCAACTGGTTTGCTGTATATGGCTTTTACTATGTTTAGGTATGGGTCTTGAACACCTATTCTTTCTAGGACTTTTATCATGAAGGGGTGTTGAATTTTGTCAAATGCTTTCTCAGCATCTAATGAAATGATCATGTGGTTTTGTTCTTTCAGTTTGTTTATATAATGGATTACATTGGTGGTTTTCTGTATATTAAGCCATCCCTGCATGCCTGGGATGAAGTCTACTTGATCATGGTGGATGATTGTTTTGATGTGCTCTTGGATTGGGTTGGCAGAATTTTATTGAGTATTTTTGCGTCGATGTTCATAAGGGAAATTGGTCTGAAGTTCTCTTTCTTTGTTGAGTCTTTGTGTGGTTTAGGTATAAGAGTAATTGTGGCTTCATAGAAGGAATTCGGTAGCACTCCATCTGTTTCAATTTTGTGGAATAGTTTGGATAGTATTGGTATGAAGTCTTCTATGATGGACTGATAGAATTCTGCACTTAACCCATCTGGACCTGGGTTCTTTTTGGTTGGGAGACCTTTAATGACTGCTTCTATTTCTTTAGGAGTTATGGGGTTGTTCAAATGGTTTATCTGTTCCTAATTTAACTTAGGTATCTGGTACCTGTCTAGGAAATGGTCCATTTCCTGCAGATTTTCAAGTTATGTTGAATATAGGCTTTTGTAGTAGGATCTGATGATTTTTTGAATTTCCTCTGAATCTGTAGTTATGCCTCCCTTTTCATTTCTGATTTTGTTAATTTGAACACACTCTCTGTGTCCTCTCGTTAGTCTGGCTAAGGGTTTATCTATCTTGTTGATTTTCTCAAAGAACCAACTTTTGGTTCTGTCGATTCTTTCTATTGTCCTTTTTCTTTCTACTTGGTTGATTTCAGCTCTCAGTTTGATTATTTCCTGCCTTCTACTCCTCCTGGGTGTATTTCCTTCTTTTTGTGCTAGAGCTTTTAGGTGTGTTGTCAAGTTGCTCATATATGCTCTTTCCTGTTTCTTTCTGCAGGCACTCAGAGCTATGAGTTTTCCTCTTAGCTCAGCTCTCATTGTGTCCCATAAGTTTGGGTATGTTGTACCTTCATTTTCATTAAATTCTAAGAAGTCTTCAATTTCTTTCTTTATTTCTTCCTTGACAAGGTTATCATTGAGTAGAGCATTGTTCAACTTCCATGTATATGTGGGCATTCTTCCCTTTAGCCCGTGGTGGTCTGATAGGACACGTGGGATTATTTCTATATTTCTGTATCTGTTGAGGCCTGTTTTATGACCAATTAAATGGTCAATTTTGGAGAAAGTACCAAGAGTTGGTGAGAAGAAGGTATATCCTTTTGTTTTAGGATAGAATGCTCTATAAATATCTCTTAAGTCCTTTGGTTCATGACTTCTCTTAGTCTGTCTGTCTCTAATTTCTGTTTCCATGATCTGTCCATTGATGAGAATGGGATGTTGAAATCTCCTACTTTTGTTGTGTGAGGTACAATGTGTGCTTTGAGCTTTAGTAAGGTTTCTTTTATGTATGTAGGTGCCCTTGTATTTGGAGCATAGATATTTAGGATTGGGAATTCATCTTGGTGGATTTCCTTTGATCAATATGAAGTGTCCTTCCTTATCTTTTTTGATGACTTTTAGTTGAAAATCGATTTTATTTGATATTAGAATGGCTACTCCAGCTTCCTGGTTGCTGCCGCCTCGGAGAGCCCGTGGGCAGCACCCCGCGAGCGAACTTGAGCCTCGGGACCACAGGTAAGACCAACTTATCTGCTGCAAGTGACTTGCCTGGTGAAATCGGGACACACAGAGGCAGAATTCCTCTAGGACCGGCACGTCCTGTGTTTTGCTGGAAGTCCCACCTGCGGATCCTGGCCCGGCAGCTCTCTGCTCCCAGACCCGTGGGAGAGAGACCTCACCGCCCTGGTCAGGTGGGCACTCCTGAGGCTGCAGAGCGGAAGAGACCACCAACACTGCCCACCCCTGCCCCCCATCCCTGGCCCAAGAGGCTGTATAAGGCCTCTGGGTTCATGTGGGGGAGGGCCCAGGAGCGGCAGGACCCCTGCCTGAGACACCGCCGGAACCTGAAGGAAACAGACCGGATAAACAGTTCTCTGCACCCAAATCCCATGGGAGGGAGAGCTAAACCTTCAGAGAGGCAGACACGCCTGCGAAACCAGAAGAGACTGCACTCTGCACATATTACTGATTCCAGAGGTAAACATCAAACTCCATCTGGAACCCTGGTGCACGAAGGCTCCCGGAAGGGGCGGCGCAGATCTTCCTGGTTGCTGCCACCTCGGAGAGCCCGTGGGCAGCACCCCGAGAGCGAAATTGAGCCTCGGGACCACAGGTAAGACCAACTTTTCTGCTGCAAGTGACCTGCCTGGTGAACTCAAGGCACAGGTCCACAGGAACAGCTGAAGACCTGTAGAGAGGAAAAAAACTGCGCCCGAAAGCAGGAACACTCTGTCCCCATAACTGACTGAAAGAGAGGGAAAACAGGTCTACAA
>NC_046171.1:24320996-24377325 GCF_011064425.1 Rattus rattus | reverse complement strand
TAGGTTACTTGAGCTGGTTAGCCTGTTCCTACTAAGGCTCATCTTGCTGCCCTGTCTGAGTCTCTCCGGCTTTATGAGGGTCTGCCTAAGCTTCTCTCAGCTAAGCTCCAGGTCTCTTGTCCATCATCACAAAGTACCTTTGGTTTCTTGTTATTGCTTGGGGGTGTTTTGCTGCTTTTGGAGATGGGAGTCTCTTCTTTCTATCTATGTTGGCCTAGAACTTAAGGGAGAGCAATCCTCCTGTCTCTGCCTCCTGAGGCTGGGGGACTGCAGGTGAGCACCACAGTGCCCGACAATGCCACTGCTCTGAGGTATTTTAGCAGACAGACTTGGAGGCCCAGCTCCAATGTCCCACCTTCAGCAGAACTTTCCCATATCCCTACATGCCTCATCCTTGAATTGCTCAAGCCCCAGGTCCCTTCTTCTGTCCCAGCCTTCTGTGGGAGGTGATGGGTATCTCTGTTTGCTGCTATGTTCCTGTCTCCTCCAGCACCATCTGGTGCCACCTTGGCCAGTGTTTGTGGCATGAAGGAAGCACTTGAATTCAAGCCCAAGCTAACGCCACTTCTCACCTCCACCAGGTGGCCCCACAGCCACTGTGGTTCTCAGGCACAGTGGCCAACTGGAGGAAGCTGACTGAACTGCCCTTCCATCTGCTGCATGCAGGCTGCTTGGAGGAGTTAAAGCAGGAGGTGCTGGGTAAGGGGGCCATGACAAAGATCATGAGGGCTTAGAGGCTTCACCTACCTATCCATCCATCTGTCCGTCCATCCATCTGTCTGTCCATCCACTCATCCATCATCCGTTTGTCCATCCACTCATCCATCATCCATCCATCCATCCATCCATTTGTCCATCCATCTGTCTGTCCATCCGTCCACTCATCCATCGTCCATCCACTCCATCCATCCATCCACTTGTCAGACCATCCATCCATCTGTCTGTCCATCTGTCCATATGTTCATCCATCCATCCATCCATCCATCCATCCATCCATCCATCCGGATCCATCCAATTCCACCCAACCATCCATCCACTCACCCATCCATCCATCCATCCATCCATCCATCCATCCATCCATCCATCCATCCATCCACTCACTCACCATCCATCCATCCACTCACTCACTCACCCATCCATCCATCCATCCATCCATCCATCCATCCATCCATCCATCCATCCATCACTCACTCATCCATCCATCCATCCATTCATCTGTCCATTTGCCCTGGTTCATTGTCCATCCACCCATCCATCCACTATCCATCCATCCATCCATCCATCCATCCATCCATCCATCGTGATTCATTCGTCCATCTGTTCGTCCGCTTGTCCATCTGTCCACCTCACCATCCATATGGTCCATTTATCGGCCCCTTTCATTCTATCTTGTCAATTCCTTTACTGGGTTTAACTCGTAGTTTTCCTTCAGTACCAACCTTCATCCATCTCCACTCATCTGTCTCTCGTCTATTTGGGTCCACTTAGCAACTTTCTGTCCATCCATTCTTACTCATTAACTCTAGTCGCACTTCTGCCCATATTCTAAGTACCTGTTCCATCCACCTGTTTTGCCAACGCACTGCCTATACCTGGGATTTTCAAACAATGGTGAGGCCTCATCAGGGAGATACCCTGACAAATCCAGGACACATTTCTGAGAGCTTGATTTTGTGTAGAGGCCAAGCAGTATCCGAGTGGTCCCGGTCATGGTCTGCCACCCGGACTATTGCTCAGTGCCCACCTGTTAGAGACTCCATCAGCCAGCGCCAGAACACAGAGAGAGTTTAAGTGGAGCTCAGAAAGACAGGATGGCTACTCTAGTTTCCTCAGAATGATCCACCCTTGTTTCCCCCTCCACTAGGGAACATGAGTTGGATCTCTTCCTGCCGGGCATCTCTTGGGGGCATTGAGGACCTGCTGGATGACTTTGACATGTGTGCCCCTCACATGGACCTCCTGATACGTCTGGTCAGAGAAGCCATCCAGCTGCCGCCTCTGTTGGAGCTCGTAATTGGGTAAGTGTCCAGGGCTGACCCTTGAAATTTTCAATATAGGTCTTGCTGTGGCCATAAATAAGTTAGTATTACCTTGTGTGTTTCTTATACCCAAATAACTCTTTCAAAACAGTTATGAAGATGTCAGATTGTTGAGGTCTTGTTTTTATTTCTGAATAATTAAATCAGAAACAAAAATTAATTGAGTTTTCTGTTTATTAAATATAGTGTCTTGACTTTGGTTAATACTCAGTAACTTTCCCTTCATTTCTAGGAAGCTGTTAGTTTGACCACATCAGAGGCTGATATGAACACAGACATGATTTCAATATAATGTTCCTAGCTATGAAGCTATGAAGAAGGTAAGATGAGAATGGTGTTTTGAAGATTTCTCATCTCTAAATTTAAACCACATACTCCCAGGTATTCTCATACCTCACAGTTCCTGACATCCAGCACTTCCTTTACTGACAGGTCTACCCCATGGCTCTTCTCCTTTTTGTTGTCTCTTGTGATTCCTTTTTATTTAGCCCCCTGATCAATAAAGACAATCTTATGTATCTAAAGTATATTTGCTTTTCAAGAAATTATCCTTCGATTATTAGAGTCAGTGTGGTACTTTCATCTATGAAAACAGCATGCATTGGTCTTATCCAATCATGCTCTTACACGCTCACTCCCCCCCCCACCCCCATACAGGATTCTTCCCAGTTCCTAGCAATCAGAGTTCAACCTTTCCCCAATTTGTCTTAGTCAGGGTTTCTACCCCTGCACAAACATCATGACCAAGAAGCAAGTTGGGGAGAAGAGGGTTTATTCAGCTTACACTTCCATGTTACTGTTCAGGAAGGAAGTCAGGACTGGAACTCAAGCAGGTCAAGGAGCAGGAGCTGATGCAGGGGCCATGGAGGCATGTTATTTATTGGCTTGCTTAGGTACTACCTGTCCCAAGGAAGCCCAGAATACATTTCAAACAGCAAGTTATGCAAAGGTCCAGGAGTCAGGCTCCACCCTGCTCACTGTACAACAGAGATCCTCAGCCCTGAGGCCTGGCTACAGGCAGGTTCCCCAGCTCCGTGACTTCTGGGGTGAGCCCCTCAAAACCTGCCCTTTACCAGATTCTAGATGGTTCTGGCATGTTAGCCTCAGCCCAGGACAACCGAAAACAGCCTACTCCATCCTCCCTCAATGACAAGAAGCCCTGGGGGTTCCCCTCTGCCCACTCCAGCACCGCCCAGAGGGGAGGGACTGCCAAGCTCCAGTACTAAGGTAGCCCTGGCACAGGGGTTGGGTTTGGGGCCCGCCTCGCACCCCTTTCACAGCAAATGGGCAGACCCGCAGCCATTGCCTTTTCATGTGCTTTCTGAAATTCAGTTGAGAAGTTTGGAGCCTCATAGGACCAGGAGGAGGAGCTCTGGGGAAGAAGAGAAACTCGAGGAGGATCCACTCTGAGGTGGAGGGGAAGCTGTGAGGATCTGAAGAGGATGGCACACTCTGAGAAGGAGGGTGTCTTATCAAGATCCTTCCTCAGTGGAACCTGACCACCCCTTCATTTAAGGGGTTCTGCAAATTGGCTCAAGTCTGGAAACTGATTCAATAGCCGAGATTGCCTTTTGTTGTGATCCAATGTAGCCGTTCTTTCATTTGTTTGAGAATTTTTCTGTGTTGTTGTAAAAATATAAAAATAAAAAAAGTATATCGTCTCTTATCCTGCTAGGTTCAGCACCTCAGTGCCCCAAAATATCTGCTAGATATCTTGGCAGAAACACATCCCAACTCCGCGGCAGCCCAGTGTCTCCAGCCACAGCACACTTTCCTACACTCAAACCCTCACATAAAAGAACACACAACACAATAATCTTTGACCCAACTGGTAAGATAAACATAACATAAACATACAAAGTCCAGTACCATCCATCCCTTAAAAACATTAATAACAGCCTGTAAATACACAGAGCGGAATCTTAACGTCAGCCTCCATTGTCCTGCTACGGCTTCTCTCCTTCTACCCCCTGTCTTCTTTCCGTTCCAATCTCCTCCTCTTCCTTCAAACTTCTCTCCTGCCCATCCTTCCTTCTCCTCCAATGACAGGCCTCCTTCTATCCTGTACCTGCCCCTCACCTGTATTTTATAAATTCAATGGGGAAAAGGTTCTGGTGAAGTCACCTGATTCCTGAGTACTGGACTAGGCAGCTGTCCTTGGGCAGTGGAATTAGCATCAAAATACAGATAACTCTAAGACAAACCACAGATCAAAAGGATAAACAGTAGACTTCCCGTCTATTTCAGGCCTGGAAGCAACACGACTCATTAGCCAGTACCAAAGATCAAAACGGGGTTGGGGATTTAGCTCAGTGGTAGAGCGCTTGCCTAGGCGCAAGGCCTGGGTTCGTCCCCAGTCCAGGGGAAAAAAAAAAAAAAAAGAACCAAAGATCAAACGAGTCATGCCATTATAAATTTCATCTCTCCGTGCTGGCCATTATATGCGCTTATGTCATTATAAACATTTTGTCTATGCTGTCCATTATAATAACTATGATTACTTTATCTCTGGCGATTCAATGCTGCCACCTGGCCCTTGTCAACTCTGGGCCCAATTAAACCCATTGCATTTAATTAATCTAATTGAACAGCAGCATCTCCAACCCTAAGGTCTGGCACAAGGAAAAGGGTAAGAACAAAACCCTTCAAATGTGCTGGTGCCCCTCTCACCAGTTTGCGTCTTATAGGATTTGTGAAGGGCATACCTTCTGGGCCCTCCCATTGTGGAGAATTAGGTTTTATACAATGTATCCACTCTAGCATTGCAATTTCCCTGAGCCTTAAAATCTCTTCACCAAAACTAAGCCAAGGGCTATCAGGCATCTCCAACTCCTTTTCAGTAGGCCATTGTTTGATAAACACTTTATTCAAACTTCTGACACCATTTTTAACTGTGCAAGCTTCCATATTAAACCTATAATCTCCACTCAGAGGGCTCATGTCAATAAACTCAGCCTGATCTAGTTTTATGTTCCTTCCACCATTATCCCACACCCTTAAAATCCATTCCCACAGATACTCCCCAAACTTCTGCTTGAATGAATTAACAAACTCATTAAGCTCCTTAGTAATGTAGTGAAAGACCTCCGGAGAGGACCTTTCCCTCAGGAGGAGACCCAAGCGCCCAATGACCAAGCCGAGTCCACTCGGATGCAATCAGCAAGAGGGTTTATTGAAACACAGGTACCTCTTGGGCACACAGTCTCTTCGAGGACTTGCGCTACCAGCAGCTCCAGCATGGGGCTTTTATAGGGATTGGGGAAGCAGAAGCGGGCGTACAGAAGCAGATGCATAGTTACGGGGATTGGTGGATTCAAACGAGGCACATAGACATGTTCACATATGATTGGCTATTTCACATGATGAGGTAATAAGGTATAGCTACACACATTGGCAGGTTTGGGGCGTCCTGGATGTCGGGGGCTGGGGGCTTATCTCTTCCTGCCAGGTGGCCTGTGAGTCAGATCCGGTACTCCTGGTCTGTTCTGCATCCCTTTCCTTTTATGGTCTGTTAGTTCTAGCGGCAGGGCGGGGCTGCCTGGGCTTGCTTTTCACAGTGTTTAGTCCTGAGGTTGTGAATTTTGAAACTTACTCTTTTAACTTCATATTTTTAAACCTTAAATCTGTATAATTTTCCTTTCAGTAGCACATTTCCTCATGAACTACACTTTCTACCTCCCCTCTAGAGGCCTGTTTTGCCCTAAGTCTGGTTATGGGTCTAGAGAAAACTACTGGTGGGCCTTGAGAAACATCAACATTGTCTTGTCTGGCATTTTCTTCATAGAAAGTCACTGTTGGTTTATCAGACTCTCAAGGATTAATTTCCTCATGTGAAAGAGGCTTTATTTCAAGGGTTGGGGCTGAGGGTACTACTTCCTCAGGTGAAGTTAAACCACCGAGAATCTGAAGATTCAAAATTCTCAGCTTCAGTAGGGTCCTCCACACATCCCCATCCCAAGTTATAGGATCCCATTCTTTGCCAACTAATGTCCTTACTTTAACTGCTGGTGAAAGATCCCCATTTGATATTAGTGCAGCCATTTCTTAAGAATGAGAATCTTTTAAGTTGGCCCTTGCTTAGCCCCTAGACATTAGACAATAGACCAGAAAGTACAGGAAACACATTCCCACCCACTCTCTAGGAAGCTGCCCAACCATAAAAACAGATGGTATAGATTGTATTTACTACAGGGCAATTACAAGGTAGGAAACATCTCCGGGAAGCTGATTGACCACTAGATTGTGCTGCAGAACGAAAAACATTTGTCAAGTTAGATGTCCTTGGTACTGACATAGCTGTGCTACATAGTTATAGCCTTGTCCTGGGAACTCCAAGAGAGAAACATCTGCCAAGTCAGATATCCTTGGTCCTTGTCCTGGGAACCCATTACAGGAAAACATATATCAAGTCAGATGTTCTTGGTACTGAAATAGATACATTGATATGGTTGCAGCCTTGTCCTGGGAACTCCAGGACGGAAAACATCTGCCTAGTCAGATATCCTTGGTACTGGAATAGCTGAGCTAATAAAACTGTGTGGCTATATAAACTGTACATTTCTGCTGTTCGAGGCTCTTCATATCCCTCCTCTGTGAGGACAGTGTCGAGCCCCAATGCATTGGTATCCCAAAGTAAACCTCTTGCTTTTGCATCAAGATGTGAGTTCCGCGTGTTTGTGGGGTGGTGGGTATCCTCAGGATTGGAGCGAGAGTCTCCTCAATCTGAGGGTATTTCACTGACACCCTCTGTGGCTGAGAATTGAATTTTTGCTGCAGTTCAGCCAACCTTATAATGAAGACTTCAGTTTGATTTTCTGCAACTCGAGCTCTATGGCTGCTGAAGAGAAGATTCTCTTCAAGGATGTGATATTTATTTCTCTGTATTGTCTGGTTTCGCTTAATCTGGGATTTTAGCATTCATTTATTTCCAACAATAGGTTTATAACCTTTTTGAATCTTAAGAATACTCTATTTTGTGTGTGTATCACACCCTTATTCTTTTCAATATTAATAAACATCTAGGGTCATTCCATTTCTTAACTATAGAGAAGAGCACAATAACATTGGAATCCAATAAGGGTTTGGAATGGTGACTCTGTTTTCATTGTCTATATAACCAGCAATGGGGTTGCTGGATCACATGGTAGGCCCTTCTTTACTGTATAATATCTACAACATTTTCCATGCTGAACGCACTTAATGTGCACAATGTCTAATCTGCTATGTCATCTTCACTACCTGTTTTTTTTTTTATTTGTATGCTGCTGATTGAAACCAGGGTCTAATAATATGTCATACAAATATTCTCCTAACCTACATTCTCAGCCAGAATCTAGACTTTTGGATTCTTTTTAATTATGTCTTTTATCTCCTTCAATATAATATCCAGAATTAGGTAGAAATATTTCAGGTAATTTTAGAATTTTTACTATCTGTATTTCTATCTATATCATGGATTTTTCCATTTATTTCTATGTTGTCTTACTTTCCATATTCCTTCACATGCAATGAACTTATGTATATAAGTAATTTAATGGCTATAATGTAGTTATTGTATAGGCCACATACATTACTCTTACATAATCACTTACAAACAAAAAGACATAAGGAAGCCCCAAGCTTAGAAAGCTCTTCCTTTGTTCCCAACACTGCTCAGCTCTCTGTTATTATGAGTCTATCCTGGATCAAACTCTCCAAGGTGAACTAGTTATTCTCATGTGGGAAGCATTCCAAGTTCTTCTGAACTGGTACTTAATGTATACTAAGAAAGGAAAACCATGCATTTGAAGACATCTCTTCATGAAAAATATTACCTCTCTGAGAGCAAATTATTTTCCCTTTCCTGTCATACTATATACCTTATTCTTGGTCAAGTTATTTTCTCCATTGTAGTCTTATGATAAAACATCAATAACATAACATATACCTTCTCATCATTTTAAATGAGGACTTCTGGGTACCTTGTCTTGCAACTACACCACCATCCATATCACAAACTGTCCTTTTCTGGCCATTTATCCATTGCACTGCATTGCCTCATTCCTTCATCTCAATGTCTTTGAAGTGCTGTTTCCCTCTATTGATTTTCCACCATGTGTCACTTCAAAGGAAATCAGTTTTGGTTGCTATTTTATTTTCTACTTGCTTTTTAAGGTAACATACAAAAACATATTTGTTCGTTCACTATTTACACCATTATATAATGTTTACTTTTCTTCTTTCTTTTTTTAAAATTTTCTTTATTTTCCTCCCAAACACTACCCCATCCCAGTCACCCCTCACAGATTCCCTCCATCCATCCCCCATCCCTTTCTCCCCTGAGAGTCCCCTGTTGGGCCCCACTGCCCTGGCACAGCAAATCTATGCAGGATTAGGCATATCCTCCCACACTACAGCCAGACAAGACAGCCCTGCTGGGGAACAGATTAAATTAAAATGAGGACACAGCTTAATGAAAAGCCCCTACTACAGTTGTGGAGAAACTCACATGGAGACTGAGCTGCATGTCTGCTACAAATATATTCAAAAAAAGTGGCTGTATATAAAGTTAACTCAAAAAAGTCAGAAGCCCTCCATTATACAAATGTTAAACAGGCTAAGAAAGAAATTAGGAAATCAATACCCTTCAAAATGGCCACAAATAATATAAAATATTTTGGTGTAACTCAAGCAATTGAAAGTTGTATATGACAAGGACTACAAGTCCCTGAAGAAAGAAATTGAAGAAGATATTGGAAAGATCTCTCATGCTCATTGATTTGTAGGATTAACATCGTGAAAATGGCCACCACTATTTCACAATGAAAAAATCTACAAATTCAATTCAATTCCCATTAAAATTCCAACAAAATCTTTTACAGAACTTGAAAGAGCAATTCTTAACTTCTGTGAGAACCCTGTCAGAAATAGCAAGTCACCACCCTGCCTATGGGAAGGACAGATAAGGAAATGGCCTAAACAGGGAACCACTTTGTCTAGGGTGAGGACAGAGAGGGAAGTGACTTGGAAAAAAGACAATGCCAGGAAATACCACAAATTCCACAAGATGCACAGGGCAGGGCCAAATGTAGGAGACAACCTTCCCATTCAAGTTGACCAATAGTTTTTTTTTTGTTTTGTTTTGTTTTTTTTTTTTTTTTATTATATATGAGTACATTGTAGCTGTCTTCAGACACACCAGAAGAGGGCATCAGATCTCATTACAGATGGTTGTGAGTCACCATGTGGTTGCTGGGATTTGAACTCAGGACCTCGGGAAGAGTAGTCGGGTGCTCTTAACCACTGAGCCATCTCTCCAGCCCGACCAATAGTTTTAAATGTTGTTCAGGGTAACCAGCCGAAGTTGTCCAACTCAGGTGACCTCTGAATTCCCCGCCAAAATGTTTATAAAAAGTGTGTTCTTTGTGAGCTCGGGGTCTCCTCTTGCCTATGTACTAGAGGACCCCAATGTACGTTGGAACAATAAACCTCTTGCGGATTGCAGCGATCCCGGTGTCTGTGGCCTTATTGAGTGGGGATCTTCCAACGGACTCTTACACTTCATATGGAAAACAAAAAACAAAAAAACAAACCCAAATCAAAACAAAACAAAAACAAACAAACAAACAAACAATAGCGGCAAAGGATAGCTAAAACTGTTCTGAACAATAAAAGAACTTCTGGAGAAATTACCACCCCCAATCTCAAGCTGTACTACAGTGCAATGGTGATAAAAATAAATATAATAATAATAATAATAATAATAATAATAATAACCCTGCATGGTAATAGGAACAGACAGGTTGTTCAATAAAATTGAAATGAAGACCCTGAAATAAACCCACACATTTTGTCTATTGAATTTTGACAAAGAAGCCAAAACCACACACACAAAAAAAAGACATCTTCAAAAAATGGTGCTGGTCTAACCAGAAGTCTGCATGTAGAAGAATGCAAATAGATCCTCATTTATCACCCTGCACAAAATTCAAGGCCAAGTGCGTTGAGGATAAAACCAGATGCATTAAATCTCATAGAAGATAAGGTGATAGCTTTGAATGTATTGGTACAGGAGACAATTTCAAGAACAGAACAGGAACACTCAGGCGTTAAGATCAACAATTGATCATGGGACATCATGAAACTGAAAAGGTTCTTTAAGGCAAAGGACAATACCAATGGGACAAAATGGCAGCCTACAAATTAGCAATATTTATAAACCATTAAGAGTTTATAATTTATCTTTCTTAATTTGTACTTTGGTTGAATTTTCTGTAAATCTATATTATATCCTCAATAATTGATAGAATCTCATCTTTGACAGGACACAAGGGGCAGGGCCAGACCTGCTTTCCCTGAGGCAAAGGAGAGCAGAGGTGTGTGTGTGGGGGGGGGGGGCAGACGTCCGAACTAAGCAAAGCTAGAGCCCTGCCCTGAGCAGATTCCTGAGAAGGGCTTGACCTTTTCAAAGAACTTGTCCCCGGAAGACTGTTGCCTCCATGTCTAAGGAGAATATCTTACAGTTTAATGACTCACCTTAAGTCCTTGGGTACTTCCCAGTACTCCCCCTGCCCTAAGCTTCAGTTCCTGCTTCAATTCCTGCTTCAGAGCTTTAAATGCTGTACATTCCTCTCAATAAACAGACCTTGACAAGGACACTGCTTGGTCTCGCTCCTCTTTCTCACCCATTCCTCCTCAGGTTCGGATCCCCCTCGGTTCCTGTAAATTACGAAGCTCCTGCGGGCAGGGGCACAGAGGTAAGGAGCAAATAGTGCTTTCTGCTTACTGTGATTTAGACAAAAATATCCCAGTAAATAGGGACAGGCAGTGAAGACAGACCCATGGATGAGAAAATAGGAGCTAGAGAGCAGTTTATCCAGGCCCAGCCTGGCATTTTCAACAGAGAGAAAGAAACTGTCTCATGAAGAGAGAGGAAAATCTCACCCACAGGAAAAAGTCCTAGAAGGAGGGTCCATGAAAAGCTCTATCCTTAAAGACAGCACAGGGGTAGCTCAAGAATTCTCCCCTGAAACCATGCAGACTCTTACTCTGACCAGTGGGGATAAGGGGTTTACCAGTTCTCCAAAGTTTAGTTAGAGTGTTGGATCTCCATGTAGCAGTAGAGGGATGCAAACCTGCAGAGTTTCTAAATCTCAGTCATGGCACCATATGATGTATTTATATAAAGGGCAAGAAATATGTTCTATGGAAGTGTGGTGAGGTATGGGGAAAGGGGGTGACTCTGCAGGCCCATGATGAGGCATCTCTTTCCCTGAGGGACCAGCCACACAACAGTATAGTATAAGAATAGAGTTTATTCAGGGAATGGGTAGAGGAGTTTAGAGGGTAGTAGGGGCAGAGACGGGGGAGGGGCAGAGTAGAAGAGTAGAGGATATGCTCCAAGAGCATATGGAGAGAAGGGGGAGAGAAGGGACAACGGGGGAAGAAGGGAAGAGCAAGAGAACAAGAGAGAGCAGGGAGCAAGAGAGTGAGGAAGGGGCAAGCAGCCCCTTTTATAGTGTCAGGCATACATGGCTGTGGCCAGGTAACTGAAGGTGGAGCTTAGACAGAATGCTAACACCCAGGAAATACCAATGCCTCTAGCCTTATGCCATTGTTCTATGGCCCTAGCTTCCTCTTTCCATCCTGTTTGCCAATGTAAATGAGGACCAGCTTCTAATACTGCTTTTGTCAAAGTGGAAACTCTTGGGAGATACTTTTCTTCTGCATTGTCCATGAATTTAATATCTGTTTCACATAGGATTGTTAAGACCTAAGGAACTGTTATCTGTCAAGCCTTCTATTAAAAGGAAACTTTCTTGTATGTTACTGCTGTTTATAGAAAACTTTCTCATGCCCAGGTTGATTACATATTCTGTGCCCTTAGAACCCAATTATGGTAGGAGTTAGTAGGAATACTTAGTATAATTACCAACCATAAATTTGGATGCAAACCAAACACCCAGCAGAACTTCCTGTATCTCTATATAAGCCTTGCCCTGAGATGGACCCTAACATAAGAGAGACACCTATCCCAATGTAACAAATTATTTAGAATAAGACTTCCATTTTGAGTAGTGGTTGAGTAATATCTCTGATACCTGACATCCTAGAAAGAGACAGGCATGTCTAGTTGGCCAGTTAAGACATGAATGTTAGACAAGGCAAGTCCCATCCTGGTATACAAGTTAAGATATGAACATTAGACAAAGCAAATCCCCTAAATCAGTTGGATACCCCAACCAATGGAAACAGGATAAATGTACAACAAAGTCATGTTCCTAAGGAAATACCCTATCCCTAAATCATGACTGCTTGAATAACTTCACACAGATGTTTGTGGATTTTACTCACTAAAAATTTGTAGGATCTTCAGTCAATGTCATAGTTCAGATCCCAAATCTGGACGATGATCTTGGTCAATTGGCCCTGGGGCATATGCTTAATAAACTATCCCTGTCTACCTGGGATCTGTGTTTGTGTAGTTTGTGAGGCAATTCCTGGACCCCAATAGGGTGAATGCATACATTATGATACAATCACTTTCTTAAATTAGTGGCTGAGCCTAACTGACACCTAAGTTTCTGCATTTTCACCAGTTTGAGGTTTCTGTATTGAAAAAAAAGAAACTCCTCTGGAAAGGCTGGAGAGCTGCATTCATCTGTGGGTAAATTAGTTTCATTTTCTTTTGTGTATTGTGTAATACTTTGACCTAAGTTCTGAGTGACTGGTCCTCCATGCTTCCTGTGATGGTTTGCATATGCTTGGCCCAGGGAGTGGCACTATTAGAAGGTGTGGTCTTGTTGGAGGAAGTGTGTCACTGTGGGGCTGGGCTTGGAGACCCTCCTGAGGATGCTCAGTCTGTTCCTGGCTTCCTTCAGGTGAAGATGTAGAACTCAGCTCCTCTTGCACCATACCTGCCTGGATGTTTCGATGCTGCCATGATCCTGCCTTGATGATAATGGACTGAATCTCTGAACCTGTAAGGCAGCCCCAATTAAATGTTGTCCTTTATAAAACTTAAATTGGTCATGGTGTCTGTTCACAGCAATAAAATCCTAAGACATTTCTGTTCACTGGGGCTACCACTCTTATCAGACATGTATCTAAGAAAACAGCCTCTATCATATCTCCCCACTTGCAATGAAGATAAAAAGGAGGGAAAAAATTCTTAAGACAAAATTTGTACCAGTTACCATAAAAAGTACTCATACTTCTTGTGTGTGTGTGTGTGTGTGTGTGTGTGTGTGTGTGTGTGTGTGTGTGTGTGTGTGTGTGTATGGGGTGGGGGGGGGGGTGAACCAGTGGAATTCAGAGGAAAACTTATAGCACTCTCTTTCCACCATGTGGTCAGGCAATCGCACAGAGGTCATCAGGCTCAGCAGCTGATCCCTATAACCTAAGCCCATTTCTAACAACTTTCCATTTTACTTAGAAGATTCCCTTCCTTGTTTTTGCTGCTCAGAGACATCAATGTGTAACAGTGCAGAGGTTATAATAGATAAATGCTTTAACCACTTGGTGGCACTGGAGAAAACTGCACTTAGAAGACAATTTACTCCATTTGGTTGGTAGGTGGCAGTAGTGTCTTTGCACTTGGATTTGCATCTTCCTGATGACAACATCCTTATGTTGAACCTTTCCTTAGGTGCTTTTCAGCCATTCAATATTCCTCAGGTGAGAATTCTTTGCTTAGCTCTGTAGCCCATTTTTTAAAAATTTTTTATTAGATATAAACTTTTCTTTACTAATTTAGAGACAGGATTTTACTATGTAGCCCTGGCTGGGCTGGAACTCAGACACACACCTGCCTCTGTTTTCTAAATGCTAGGATCAAGGGCATGCACCACCATGACAGGATTAAGGTCATGTTCCACTGTTTTGTCTGTTTTGTTTTTTTAAAGATATATTTATTCATTTTATGCATATGAGTACAGTGTAGCTGCTTTTAGACACATCAGAAAAGGAGACTGTATGCATTACAGATGGTTGTGGGCCACCATGTGGTTGCTGCAATTTGAACTCAGGACCTCTGGAAGAGCAGTCAGTGCTCTTAACCACTAAACCATCTCTCCAGCCCTGTAGCTCATTTTTTAAAAGGGTTATTTGATTCTTTGGAGTCTAACTTCTTAAGTTCTTTGTATATATTGAATATTGGCCCTCCATCAGATATAAGATTGGTAAAAATCTTTTCCCAATCTGTTGGTTACCCTTTTGTCATACTGACAGTGTCCTTTGCCTTAGAGAAGCTTTGCAATTTTATGTGGTCCTATTTATCAATTTTTGATCTTAGAGAATAAGCCATAAGTGTTCTGTTCAGATTTCCCCTTTGTTCATGTGTTCAAGGTTCTTCCCACTTTCTCTTCTATTAGTTTCAGTGTATCTGGTTTTATGTGGAAGTCCAAGATCCACTTGGACTTGATCTTTGTACAAGATGATAAGAATGTATAGAATTGCATTCTTCTACATGCTAACCTCCAGTTGAACCAACATCATTTGTTGAAAATGCTGTCTTTTTTACACTGGATGGTTTTAGCTCCTTTGCCAAAGATCAAGTGACCATAGGTGTGTGGGTTCATTTCTGGATCTTCAATTCTATTCCACTGATCTACCTGCCTGTCTCTATACCAAACCATACAGTTTGTTTTTTTTTTATCACTATTGTTCTGTAATATAGCTTGAGGTCATGGATGGTGATTACCCCAGAAGTTCTTTTTTTTTTTTTTTTTTTAAGATTTATTTATTTACTATATATAATTACACTGTCACCGTCTTCAGACACACCATAAGAGGGCATCAGATCCCATTACAGATGGTCGTGAACCACCATGTGGTTGCTGGGAATTGAACTCAGGACCTCTGGAAGAGTAGTCGGGTGCTCTTAACCACTGAGCCATCTCTCCAGCCCTACCCCAGAAGTTCTTTTATTGTTGAGGATAGTTTTCACTATTCTGGGTTTTTTGGTATTCCAAATGAATTTGCAAACTGCTTTCTAATAACTCTGTGAAGAATTGTCTTGGGATTTTGATGGGGATTGCACTGAATCTGTGGATTGCTTTCAGCAAGATGGCCATTTTTACTATATTAATCCTGCTAATCCATGAACATGGAAGAACTGTCCATCCTCTGAAATCTTCAATTTCTTTCTTCAGAGACTTGAAGTTCTTGACATACAGATCTTTCACTTGCTTGGTTAGTTACACTGAGGTATTTTATGCTATTTGGACTATTGTGAAGGGTGTCATTTCCCTAATTTCTTTCCCAGCCTGTTTATCCTTTGAGTAGAAAAAGGCTAATGATTTGTTCATGTTAATTTTATACCCAGCTACTTTGCTGAAGTTGTTTATCAGGCCTAGTAATTCTCTGGTGGAACTTTTGGGGGTCACTTAAGTATACTATCATATCCTCTGCAAATAGTGATATTTTGACTTCTTCCTTTCCAATTTGTATCCCTTTGCCCTCCTTTTATTGTCTAATTGCTCTGGCTAGGGCTTTGAGCACTATACTGAATAGGTAGGAAGGGAGTGTCTCCTCCCTAATTTTAGTGGGATTGCTTCAAGCTTCTTGCCATTTAGTTTGATGTTGGCCACTGGTTTGCTGTATATTGCTTTTACTATGTTTAGGGATGGCCCTTGAATTCCTAATCTTTCCAAGACTTTTATCATGAAGGGGTGTTTAATTTTGTCAAATGCTTTCTCAGTATCTAATGAGATGATCAAATGGTTTTATTCTTTGTGTTTATTTATATCGTGGATTCCATTAATGGATTTCCATATATTGAACCATCCCTGCATCCCTGGGATAAAGCCTACTTGATGTTTTCTATGGTATCTTCTGCCCTTGAGATTCTATCTTCTATCTTTTGTATTCTGTTGGTGATGCTTGTATGTATGACTCCTGATCTCTTTCCTAAATTTTATATCTCTAGGGTTGTCTCCCTTTGTGATTTCTTCGTCTCTATTTCCATTTTCACATCCTGAATGGTTTTGTTCAATTCCTTCACCTGTTTGGTTGTGTTTTCATGTAATTCTTCAACAGATTTTTGTGTTTTCTCTTTAAGGGCTTTTGTCCTATATTTCTTTATTTATGTCTTTCTTAACGTCTAACATCATGATGTTAGATCATGATGATCTAACATCATCGTGAGATGTGATTTTTTAATCAGAATCTAGCTTTTCCGGTGTGTTGGGATATCCTGGACTCGCTGTGGTGAGAGAACTGGGTTCTGAAGATGTCAAGTGGCCTTGGTTTCTGTTGCTTATATTCTTGCCCTTAACTCTTGCCATCTAGTTATCTCTGGTGTTAGCTGGTCTTGCTGTCTTTGACAGAGGCTTGACCCTCCTGTATGTCCAGCACTCCTGGGAGACCAGCTCTCTACTGGCGGGATCAGGACACAGAAGGCTGTGGCTCAGGTTCTGCTCCAGGCGCAGATGGAAACCAGAAGGATTCTGTCCCAGACTGCGCCTTGGTTCCTACGTCCCAAGGGCTCCAGGCAGGTCCCTCAAAGCAGAAGTGGTAGCCCTACCTGTGCTCTCAGGTGTGCCAGCACTCAGCTACCAAGTTCTTGAACTTTGGGAGCCTGTATGCCTTCTGTGTTCATGGGAATCTTCATAACAGAGCTGTCTTCTCTATCTCTGATGTTAACTTGCTAGCTAATGTCGACCACAATCCAGTTCACCTCTAAAGGAACACAAGAGTTTATTGTAAGCCAAATATGAGTTATTGTGGCTCAAGAACACAGATACAGGTTGCCCCAAGTGACATTTTATCACAGAAGGTGTTACAAGAATTTTTATAGTCACAGAACAAAAGAAAGTCACAAATTAAGACATTCATAATTCATATATTAGTAAGAACACCAGGTAGATAGGTTTCAGCAAAGCAGGGAGATATTATATTAGAAAAGGTTTAGATCTTATCTGGTGGCAAGTTAGTGGTCTGTTGACATAATACATTCTCAAAGTTGTACCTGGTTGGTGACAAGATAAGAACTCAGATTCAGACAGGGGTGACAAATGGCTATTGTATTAAAGTGACTAACAACTTAGAGATGTTTGGTTATGGATCTGCATCTTTCCAACTCTCCACAATCACCAAGTTCTCATCAGTCAATTGGTTTTTTGGTACCTTTAGCACAGGTGTGATTTTTCTTTTTGGAAACATCAGCCCACTCTAATTTGTGCCCTAAAAGCCACTCCTAGGGCTGAGTCCAACTTAGACTTCAGTTGGTTTACTGCATTTAATTTTCCCATAATTGGTCAAGACTGAAGCACTGTGATTCCCACCATGGAGCAAGGAGTTATATTCTGTCCAATCATCTTTCTGAGTTTCTCACTCCATCATAAAATCAATGCAAAAAACTCAAAATTTGTCCAATGTTTGAACAGTGACCTCAGATTAACATCAACACAAGTTCGGTACCAACAGGGCTATATTCTCCCTTGTCAATAAATCCTTCTTCTTGTATTCCATGAAATCAGAGAACTCCAAAGGAAGCTTAGTATCGACATGTTGGCATAGGCAGGACCTTCCACTCTGATCTGTGTTGTCTTCTTGATCTTTGTTGATCTTTACTAAGATGTGCCTCATTCTACCTGGACAGTAACACAGGTGTCTCTTAAATGACAGTGACAAGTACATCTGGTAGCCATGGAGTTTGCCTGGTGCTCTCATTCACCATGCCATAATCTCCTGTAGGTGCCATTGGCCCTTTCTCGTTATTTAACATTACAGTGGAGCTCTCTACTACAGGAAAACAGTTCTCAGCCACAGTGTATATTCAACTCCTTTATTTGGACATTCCCTTTTACAATATCATTTAAACTGGGGTTGAACTTACACACTACAATATTCATCAGTATTGACCCACAGACTGATTTTGTAAAATATATATTTCTATCAACCCACCTTTTCAAACAATTTCCTCTACCTTATAGGCATCATTTTGCTTTACATAATACTGTTGTGACATTTTCATTCCTGAGTAGTATTCTACCCCATAAAAACATCATAACTTCTTAGTTCACTCACCTGGTAATGACATATAGGTTATTTCCAGTTTGGACTTTTCTGAATAGAAGCTGCTGTGAATAATCTTAAGTAGAATTTAATTTGGGATTTCTAAGTCTCTGGTAAAAAGGCTGGCTCATAGAGTAGATGAATAGTGCCTAGTTCCCATCAGACTTTCACGCCAGTGTCACTGGACAGTTCCAGATGCTTCATACTCTTACCAACACCAGGTTAACAGTATCCATGATTACTAAAAGTGCAACACAAGCTTCACTATATGTAAACATTCTACACTCAGCTACATATGGACTATTCTCAGCAAGGAATACCCAGTATATTAAAAACCTGAATAGTATTTCAGACTCTTATTCAGTTTGGTTACACCAAGAAGCCATCAGAACTGTGTGTTACCAGTGCTGTCCAGATTCACTCACGCTAGCACAGCATAGTCAGTGAGAAGTCACGGAGCACACGAGCTGAGAACCCAACAAGCTTCCCTGTCAGTTCTACTGTCATTTGCTATTGAATCAGCATGGTCTTTTTTTTTTTTTAACTTTTCCTTAAATTTTTAATATCACACTTAATTTGTGATATGTGCATAAAACAGTTGTTCTTGAAAAAATATAATTATCCAAAAACCCAAAAGCTATAAATATTAATCCAAACAAAACAGCAGGCTAGCCAGATGTAGCAGCACACAGCTATTCTCTCTGCACTCAGAGAACTGATGCAGGAAAATTGCAAGGTCCAAACTATCCTGGATACTAAGGTACCCACAATAAAAATACTAATAATAATGGAATTGCCTGAGCCTAGCTCTTTAAAAATAGCTCAATTAGTACTGGGTATATGGTCCAAAGGTGCAGCACTGGCCCTTCATGTAGGAAGCCCAGGGTTCGATTGGTCGAACCATTTTTAAAAGATGCTCTGCTAACACCATTCGTTTCCAGAACTCTTACAACTCGCTTTCTGTAACTCATAGCACACTACTTATCCATACTGTTTTTAACCAGAAAAGAATTATACGCCAAGGAATATATCTGAAAGCAGAAGATGAGCTTCATTTGAGACTTTTCTAGTAGCATTTTACAGAAACTGTAAAAAGTACCCAGTAAGAATTGGTTGGTGTATACTTTTTAGGAGTCATATTTCCACAGTTCAGCTGCAGTGAGAAGTTGTGTTATTGTTAATAGTATGCAGTATGAATGTAAAAGGGGGAGACATTCATTATACATAAAAAGTCAATACCCAATGGGTGCCTTGCCTGGAAAAGGTGTTACTAGAGCTTCTACTTAACCCCAGGCAAGCACTTTTACTGACCTCACTTTATTTAGTACTAAACGTAAAGCTGTAGTGGTTTTGTTCACAGTACTGACAGAATCAAATACACACATATTTTTGCAACCCAAGACTAAGTAGTAACTATAAACACTAATAGTATCAAAACTTGTGGTTGGTAGTTCTAGTTGGTTATTCAAGGGTACTGAATTCTTACCCCTTGTTATGGTAACTCAGAAACCTTATGATGGCAAGTCCTTATGATTCAGAATTTTGCAGATCTGCTGGGATCATCAGGGTCAGGTCTTCCCAGTGTATTCAAGTGAACAATAATATCCTTGAAGTCTTCAGCAGAGGATCTATATTTTCTGCTAATCTGAAGATTCTCTCCTACTCTTCTCTTTGCAACAGATTAAGGCCAGCTCTGTTCTTTCCAACTAGGTGAACAGATGCTTTAGTTCTTGCTGCTATAATATGAGACTGACTGCCCAACTCTTATTCTTCTTACCTTTTCCAATCCAAGAATTAACTTGGTTGGCTTTGGTGAAGAAGATACCTCCCTAGATCTTGTAGCTGTAGGCTCTCTTTGTCCATCAGACTATCCACTGGACCACATATCATCCTGGACCACAGGAATTATTACTGGATTAAGAGTCAGGTAAAAGTAAAGATATGTTGACTAAACCGATGTTACAAATACTAGTTAAAGCCACCATTAATAATGGCAATGGTATTAGGGTAACCCCAACAGTTGTAGTTGTAGATGACAAGTTCTGTGACAGTCATGAAGGCAGAAACATCTGACACTGCAGTAAGCATTAAGGCCGCTGAACTACCAGCCATGGCAACAGCAGAAGATACCAGAACCAATCTTAGTTGCAGACAGAAGACAACGCACGAAGTAAGCATGCAGACCTCTGAAACTGAGCAACACTGAAAAGAGCAGACCTACTCCACCAGAGAGGGAGTGACATCCTAGCTGGAGAGTGCTACACTTCAGGAGCCTGCTTTAGGTCACAGTTAGGTGTTTTAGGTTGGGTTTCCCCAGGAAGCAGACTGGGGAATATTTTAGGGAGCAAACATCTGTGAGAGAGTAAATAAAGCACAACTGAGCAAGGGAGAAGCAACTGAGACAGAGGCCACAGGTAACAATCAATAGGATACTCAGGATATCTCTAGTCTGCTCCTCAGAATTATTCCAAATTACTGCTGCTCCAAACAGGGATAAAGGGCAAGAGTAGTGTAAGAAAGAGTGCAGCCCACTCTGCTCAGCAATCTTTCAGTGTTTGCCTAGTTTATGTTTCTGATGTAATAATGGCAAATGGCAGACAGTGTATACTTACTTCTTATGGCAATGTATTATGGTAGAATCGGAATGATTTATAGATTAAAAACCCATGAAAGTTCTCATTACTAAATACCAATCTTAAAGCAACTGACCAGTTTTTCTTTTGAAGTCTGTAAATGTGTAAATGTGAGGGTAAGTGCAGGGCCTAAAATGGTCAGAAGAAGGTACCAGACTCCTGGAGTTACAGGTGAGCTGCTCCAAGTGGATGATGGAAACAGAACTTGGGTCCTCTAGAAGAGCAAACAAGAGTTCTTGACCACTGAGCCTTGTTTACAACCTTCAGCTTTATTTTTTGAAAAATGAACTACTTATTACCTTACCCTTACAGACCAGGAAACTAAGACTCAGACATTCAGTAACTTCACACTCCCATGGCAGTCACTCCAACACCAAAGGCTGTTAGTCCAATTCGCACCATTTGAAACAACCATATATTTTCTTTTTTAAAATGTCTGCATAGCCAGGCGGTACTAGCACACCTTTAATCCCAGCAGTCAGGAGGCAGAGGAAGATGAATCTCTGTAAGTTTAAGGCCGGCCTAGTCTATAGAACAAGTTCAAGGACAGTCAGGGCTACATAGAGAAACCCTGTCCAAAAGAAGAAAAAAAAACTTTGTATTGTGTAATATGTATACATATGTGCATATTCACCGGGCACATACACACCACAGCACATGTGTTGGAGTCAGAGGATAACTATAGGTAGATGTTAGCCATCACCTCCGACACTGAGATAGTCTCTTGTTCAGCACTACATACACAAAGGTAGGTGGACCACATACAAAACTGGGTGGACCACAGTCTTCAGGGATTCTCCTACCTCTAACTCCCATCTCTTTATAGGAACACTAGGGTTATAGACATGTACTACCATGTCTGGCTTTACCAGAATCCTACGTATACAACTCAGGCTTCGTGATTATGAGAAAAGGTATTTTACTCACTGTAATATCTTCCCAGTCTTAACAATTGGATCATGCATATTTATGTGAAGAAATTTATCAGATATCACTGGTGAGTAAAAAGAATCAAAATTAAGAATCAAATCTTCACTATCTTGTTCTTCCTTCATGCTTAGTTTCCAAAGGCCAGGTTCAAAGTGCACAGGTTCATAATCAATCGAGTACCAATGGTAAAAAAAATAAAAGTCCTAACCTTCCCATAAAAAACAAGTGCTTGGAGATTTGCAAACAACAGAACTCCATAATATCGACTGATAATAGCAAGTGACTTTGACTGAAAGGCAAAAACTATGGAGCCATCACTGATCCCTTCCCATATTCCTGTCACTGATTCTGCTGTGGCTAGTAAGTCTAGACAGTTTCAGTGTGCTAGCCTATCATGAAGAAGTTTCAAAGCTCTTCTTTGTAATCAATATTTTATCCTTCACCTTTTTCCCCAAGACAGGTTTCTCTGTGTAGCTCTGGCTGTTCTGAAACTTGTTCTGTTGACCAGGTTGGCCTTGAACACAAAGATTCACCTGCTTCTGTATCCTGAGTTCTGGGATTCAAGGCATATGTCAACAATGTTCAGCTTAATCCTTAATCATTTTTAAGAGAAAAAAAAAAGAACTATAAAAGTTCAAGGCTGTTCTGCTGTGTAATGAATTCCACTGTGCGCCGTGTGTTGTCTAAAAGTCAATAGCAAGATGCTCCCACTAAAAGGCTTTCCAAGGCAAATATTCTCTCTCTTTGTGCAAAGATACAACATCAAGAACATAACATAAAGACATGCCCAGGAACACCCTCTCCCCAGTTCTGGCTGCCTTCCATTAACTTGCTTTCTTTGCAAGGTCATGCTTTTCCATGTATTTGTCAGTCTGTCTCTCTTACTCCCTCTACCTCGTTTTTTTTACCTACTGCATCCTATCTTCTCGTTTGATTCCATATTCCTGAAATGTTTAACCAGATCATTCACTTAAAGGAAACAACACAATTTTAAATTGTGGTTCAGGACCATGGACAGTGCTAGTGGGTTGGCCTGTTGAGTGACCAGCTGAAAATTTCACATATTATTAGGTATATTTGTTGTGGTGGCTAAAAGTATATAAGGTTCTAGTCACAACAGTAAAACTCTGGTCTGAGCTGCATTATTTCTCTTCATGGAAGGAGTTTAAAACAGTAACACTACCATACTGCACAAATGGCATATAGCAGCTGTCCAGTGTTACTGGTTTACTAAATGGAACTTTTAAGTGATTGTTCCCAGTAAGCAACTGGAACACAAATCTGTGTGTCTTAAGCTGCAAATCTACAATGTCTATGCAATTACCTAAGGTTGGATTAAGGATAAGAATTGGATGGCGATTCAGTCATTCTCACTAGAGAATGCAAAATTAGCTCGAGATATAAAATGAAAATCACACGGGTGATTTTCTCTGATAATAAAAATAAAAAGTCCTTTGACAAGTCTCTTAACAATTAAAACAGTCCTTTAGCCATCCTTTGATACAAGTAAACTGACAAACATGTCACATGAATTTTCACCTAAACAGCAGCAGTCTGACAACTTATTATCTTCTTGGCAGCATGTGAGTCTGCAACCTGGACAGTGGTTATGCCACTCACCACCTGTGGGCACACTGCATGACAAGCTAATGTCACCTGCCTGTGCATACAGTTCATGTGCCACAGATTCTGAGGGCTTCACCTACTACTTCAGTGTAAAGCAGGTGATCATCTTGACACATAATCCTGCCTTGTCTTCCTACCTGACACACACAAAAAAAAAAACCACTTCAAGTGATGTCAAATAGCTCATCTCCCCATATTTGAAGCCTGTGGCACCAACCATGGGTAATATGCTCATGTTAATAACCCATAGACATCTTTCTTCTGGAATCTAAGAGTTCATCTTTGGCAGCTTACACATATTCTAGATACAAGGTTTGTGAAGAGTAGTGAACTCTTTTCAATGAGATGACACTGGCCCTTCCTTTTAGTCTGAACCCAACTGACCAATATTCAACTAACCCTTTACATGTCACCTGCTAGCACTTCCTCAACTTGCCCCTAAGAATCCTTGCTGGCAAAAAGAGCATGAAGGGACAAGACGATGAAGACTTATTCAAGAGGGTGGGTATAAAGAGAAGTCTGGTGTGAACTTTCCTGAGAATTCTCATTCTTCCCATAATTTAACATCCCCTACCCAGTGCTCCTGTGTCACAGGATCCAGCAAGATGACATTTCCATTTTTAATCCTACTAATATTTTTATATGTCTGGGCACAAATAGAAAAAACAAACGAAAAAATAAAACAAGCACACATTCAAATGCATACACATCGTCTCCAATGCCACCGGTCAGGCTGCTGCACCAGTGGAGTCATGGCTTACTCCCAGATTATGAATTCAACTGAGTTTATACTCTCATGACAACTCTTGAAGTGTCAATGGAACTAAACAGGATGTCTTATTATTGCTTTCCCTTACAGTCTAGAACGACCAAGGTAGAAACCCACTACAATACCAAAATACCTAACAATCTTGTAAATTGCATGAAGAGGGACTCCTTGGCACTTGGGTCAAAGACCTGACCATGGCACATTGTTTCTCAATGCTTTGTTACCCCAACTGAACAGCTTCTTCCCTATCTACTGATTAGCTTCCAAAAGCCCCTTCTATGGAAAATAAAAGCTCACATAGCATAAACTTTTGGCATAGAAAAACTGAAAATGCCACCTGGCATCAAGACCAACTAAAAAAAAAATCTTCGAAACGTACTAAAGTCCATAATGATAATTTTTCTTGGTTTTGGTTTGTTTGTTTGTTTTTTCAGGACAGGGTTTCTCTGTGTAGCACTGGCTGCCCTGGAACTCGCTCTGTAGTCCAGGTTGACTTCAAACTCAGAGATCCTCCTGCCTCTGACTCCCAAGTGGTAGGAGTAAAGTTGAACACCACCAACTCCCAGCATGATAGTTTTATTTTAAATATTTTGATTTTAATCATAAGTCTCATTCCAAAAGCAACTGTGAGGTTAAAACTGCATTTGTGGGTATGTGACAGACATTTTTGACTGAAGGTAGGTACTTGAACAGCACAAGTGATTTTCACCAGGGTCATGTCGACCTTCCGAAACTGTTATGACTGACAGCCTGGCTCACCTACCTAACGTCCCAACCAACCATCTCAATTTACTATGAAGAGGGCACCCCATCTGCATGTATCTAGACATATTTCTCTTCTAACATCCCAAAAGAGTCTTTGGACTGCTTAACTGGCAGGAAAACGACTAACCCAGGCAGGTAAGACAAACCGACAGGCCAGTGGCTCAGTCAGAATATCTCTATAACTGCTGTAAGGAGACTGAACTGTTTTAAAATCAGGTTGGGATCCACTGTTTCTGTCTCTAACCCACAAAGGCCCAGGAATGCATACCTCAAAATCCTCAAATCCTGATTCAAATATTGCCACCACTGTAATAAAGTCTATTTTATTCCTCCCTACATAATATTTGAGCTTCTAATTTTATTTAAACTCAAAATTAGTGTGCCAAGCATTAGAAGTCCAGGTTGGTTACTGTTCTACTCACTTATGCTTCTTGTAAGACACTTGGGATCCAAAATAACCACTGACTCCAGTATAGAAATCCTGAGTCACACCAATTCCTTATTTGTAAAGCCATGCATCTACAGCAGCAGCCTACATCAGTGATACAGGTGGGAGCTCTCTCCAAACTAAAGATAAAATATCTAAGTTGTTCATAAATGAGAGGAAGTAAACATTTTATATTGGAAATTTTATGGGCAGTTTATTAAGTTCAATGATGAAAGCTATCAGAAGAATATTCTCCTGAAAAATTTGTTTTTTCTTAGAAAAAATGAAAGGAAGATCCAAACCCTCTCAGCATAGCCACAGATGCTGTGGCAGTCACGCCTCTCTGGAGACAGGGACAGTCCATCAGTCTGAGGAGTCACTCCCTGGGGCAACAGGATTGTAGTCAGGATCATCCTCACCATCTTCTAGCTCCAAATCATCCATTTCTTGGAACAATGACTCATCCACCTCCACATTGTTCCCAGCTGTGAAGAATAAGACAGCCTTGCTTTTTAATCCAGAAACAGTCAACCAGTGTGAGTGTGTGTGTCTGTGTGTGTATGTGTGTGTGTGTGTATGTGTGTGTGTGAGTGTGTGTCTGTGTGAGTGTGAGTGAGTGTGTGTGTGTGTGTGTGTGTGTGTGTGTGTGTGTGTGTGTGTGTGTGTGTGTGTTCAGGCATGGAGAGGAAGGTATGAGGTAGTGAGGACACCCAGGCTACCAGTGCAAATCCTTCTGAAGTTGATTAGCAGAAACTCCAACAACAGAAGAGCAACTCCAATCTTCACAGTCATAGCCTAAAGTCTTGCTATTTTAAAAGAAGCTCATAGAATATTTAATGACAATGTAGCAAGCTATAGTTGCAAACAAGGACTCATTGGTAGACCATCACTAAGACCAGCCACATAGCTCAGCTTACCTAGTGCCAGCAGATATGCATATCATCTAAGCTCAGCTGTAACTTTTTACTTAATTGACTGTCAGATGGGACTTGCCTAATTCCCTTTACATACAACAGATAGCAAAGGCTTTAAGTGTCTAAGCCCTGTGTAAAGCACTGGCCAGGCTCTGCCTCAGCAAACCCTGCAGACATTGTCCTGCAGACAGCCTGAAGTAGATATAGGAAGATACCACAGCACTCCTCTAGCTGTGCAAATGTTTATCTTCCTTCCCTCCTAAGAGTCTAGTCTATTGACATTCAATCTAATGAGAATATAGAGAGCCTATCCTATATAAACTATAGTCTATATAAATAATACTATAGGGTTGGAAAGATAGTTCAGCCATTAGAGGCTAGGCTCACAACCAGAAATACAATGACAATGAACTGAGTCCAGGCCACAGAGTAACTTGAGTCAGAAGCACTGAAGGCTTCTCAAGCATTTTCAGGGAACATGTGAATCCAACAACAGAACACAAGGGTCAGGATGAGCAATTCTAAAAGTATTTAAAACGTACAAAAAGAATAAGATCTTGATACTTCCAATTAGAAGACAAGAGTCTTGAGGAAAAATATCTGGAAGTAACACAGGTAAGACCAGACTGAAATGGAACTATGTAGTTTTTTCCCCTATCAAAGAATTCTAAAGTTTTATGGTTAAAACTATAGAATATTCAAGGCTCCTAGAAACAGAGAGATTCATGGGCTGGAGAGATGGTAAGAGGACTCTTCCAAAGGACTCAGATTCAATTCCTAGCATCCACATGGTGGCTCACAGATCTATAACTCCAGTTTCAGGGATGTAATTCTCTCTTTTGGCCTCCATGGCCACTAAGTACCCATGCAGTGAACACAGTCACATGCAGTCCAACACTTGTACACATAAATAAATAAATCTTTAAAGAGAAAAAGATAAAGACATTGAAAGAATGATTTAAGCGGCTACGGTAAGTCCAGGCAAAAACAATAAAACCTTCAAATGAGAGATGGAAATTGCTGGGAGGCATTTCCAAGGTAGACTCAACAGGTCTCTGGGAAATCTACTAGAGATGAAGAGATACCTTGACCTGTGAGAAGAAAGGAGTCAGGAGTTAAGTGAAGCCAAGCATCCTGAAGCTTCTAATCCCAGCACTCACATGCAGAGGGAGGAGGATCTCTGTGAGTTTAAGGCCAGTCTGGTCATTGCAAGTTTCCAGGCCAGCTACTGCTATACAGTGAGACACTATTGAAGAAAGGGAGGGAGGGAGGGAGAGAGGGGGACAAGTAAAATGAATGAAGCTTCTAAAGAACAAGAGAGTGAGGTGAACGAGGGAGCTGAAATTCCTCAGCCAAAAACAGAAGAGAATATCCTAGTGAATTTATGATTTGTTTGATTTTAGTTTGTTTGAGACAGTCTCACTCTAGACTGGCCTATAACTCACAGTGTAGAACAGAACAGCCTGAAACTTAGGCAATTTTGTTCAGGCTCTAAGTGCAGAGATTACAGGTGGTGAGCCAACATGCCCAGCTTTGGGTTTTGTTTTTAAGATCATAAAAATAAGAATCTTGACCTATCTGCTAGAGAAGGTAATAATACATTTGAGGGGAAAAAACACATTGAGGACTTAGTGTAGTAAAATGACAGAGAATTTGACATGGCTGTGGGTTCCAGTCTTATCACCAGGAAGAAAGGAAGGGGTCAAGTGCCAGAAAGGGCCCCTATAAGGCTAAGAAGAATGATTAGCAGTGGGCCACATCAGCAGTGCCTACTCTTCAACAGCAGATAATCCAGGACATGTTTGAGAGGCCAAGTCTACGGAATTCCAAAGGACAGGGTAGACATGAGGGTAATGAGATGTACAACCCAAAGAAGGTGCTACATCAGCCAGATGTGAGAAGCATTGGGCCAGTGTAAATACAAGCAGCCATCAGCTGCAGGAGGCAGGAAGTAGCCCATGCTGCTCTTTGCTGTGTGAATAGTGGGAAGGAAGGCCAGCATGTAAGCATCTGTGGGTGGGCATGATGGATGCAAAAATAATAGGAGTTAGAGGTAAAGGAAAGAGGGTGAAACCTAAGGATAAAACTCCAGCAACTACACAGTAGGAGGGCTGGCTGTCCCCCAGGGGAAGTTCCACATCCACATCTCGGGCTTCTATAAACCCAGAGTGGACCATGGATTCCACTCTCTCACATCTATGATACAAACTTTTGAGGAAAATAGTCACCTGAGCCATGCTGTCCCAATTTCCAGCTGAAAGAGGCTTATGTACTATGACTGCCACCCTGGAGGTGCTTAAGACATCTGAAAACTTAAAAACATACTGCTATACGATTTAACATTTAGATTGAGCCTATAAATTGATCAACTGTTAAACCTTCAAAATTTTGCTTTTAACAGGTTGGTAGGAAATTTTCACACTAAATAAAAATAGTACTCTGCTTTTCACAGATACCACATCTACAAGGAAGTATAAAAGTATCTTACCATCCTCCAGGAACTGGATATCGGATGTGTCAAGATTATGATCTGTTTCAAATAACTGTTTCCCTAAAAAAATAAATAAATAAATATACTTAATTCAAATGGCATATCATTGTTTCATCGCCTATAATCACTTAAAAGGGTAAGACCCATGAAAACAAATCTGAACATCTCTATTTCTGGGAATATCAATAAATTTATGAATTGTAACATAGAATCAAGATATGTATTCATACTAAGACAGAAAACATGAAAACCCTAAGTTCCCAAGGTCTGGAAAAGTATGGGTTTAATTCTATCACCCTGAAGGTTTTTGGTCCTTCACATTCTTTTCTAAGGATCTGGACTATAAATCCAGACTCACCAAATATAATACAAAGCTACAGCATACATGGCAGCTATGAACTGTGTGTGAAGAGTGACGTATTTTTTTCTGTGGAAATCTATCCCAGTCATCTGCTGTCAGGAAATGGTGTGGGCTGTGGGGTGAGAGCACTATACTCACCACTTAGTTTATTTTTCCCTGCTTGTTCTTCTTCTTTCATTCGTTTCTTTTTAATTTCCAGGAGTTCTGCGTCAAATTTGGCCTTCCAACTCAAGAAATTCTCAATTGTAACAGGGGTGCCATGAAACAGTTTCTTAGAAAATGAAAGACACAGATGTCCTGTCAATGAGGCAGTAAACAAAACCAAAATGACTGTCTTCTAGATACCCACAGCTACACAGTGAAGCACAGACAGACACTACTGATGTCTGCCTGGGTGGGCTAGCTATCTATTTAATTTCAGCAGTTTACTCTAGAAAAGTCAAATTTTAAAAATATTCTTCTTGCAAAACTTAAAAAAATAAAGATAATGTGCAATGTACTTACTATACTTGCCAGAGCTATTTATTACGGTTATCTTGGTTTTAGTATGTTTTCAATACACGTCAATGTATAAGACTGCAATTACTTTTTTACTTCAGAGTTTGGAGGTAGCCCTGTTTATATCACTGTAACAGGGCTTGATAGCTCTGTTAGACACCCTGTTGAGAAGGATTTACATTTTTTGGTCTCACACAAGTGAGCTTTATCAATATGTCCTCGACCATAATTTCATTCCTAGGAAAATTCGCCTTTTAGTCTCACTATTGTGATTTCCAAAAGCAAGTTACTTACAAATACCAGAAAAGAAATCAAAGCTAAATATCAACTAAGCCTATAAAAGAATATAAAAAGCAAGGTTAAATTATACCTTCTCTGCTTCTTCTGCTTCCTTTTCTTTCTGCTTCTTTTCTTCCTCTCTTCTTGTTTTTATCTGATCAACTATTTCATTTAACTTTTCTTGAACAGCTGTCACGAGAGTGAAGATCATGACCATGCCAAGATTCTCCTCGGCCTGTGAAAAGCAAACACAGGAGAGAAACACACTTCTCAGGAAACTATAAGCTGCCCAAAGAAACAAAGTTATTTTATCAACTAAATTCCATGTTTATACAATGATTCCTCATTCAGTTATCCCATACAGTTGGGTAAGTAGACATTAACATTTGAGTATAGAGCCAGAAACAGTAGTAGTAAATCCCAGCATTTATGAGATGGAGACAAAAGTCCCTGAAACTCTTGGCTCCATAGGGAGTTCGAGGTATCCTTGTCTTTAATGACTAGGACACAGACCTAGGGAACAAGTAAGTATTGTTGTTCTAAAATCTGAGAATATAGACTTCAAACTGAAAACTAGTGAGGAAGATTAAGAATGGTCACTTTTTAATAATTAAGAGAACTTCCAGAGAACATACATGTAACATCAGATACGAATCCCAGCACAATAGAGTGGATGACTTCAATACCCCAAAGTATACACAACCTTGGAGAGAATCTATCAGTCCAAAGTGTGAGAATAAGTGACTGCTGACTCTTCATCCCTAAAAGGGACATATCTATCAGCCCATTCTGTCCCCAAGTTCAGAGGGCATCATGGAAGACTATAAGATCCAGAGGATAGGGAGATGTTCTATGTCTTCTGGACATGATATAGCCATTACATTTGTGATCTCATGACAGCTGTGCAAAACCTGCACTAAAACAAACTTTCCAAAATTCCAGCATCGATGGGAGAGGACACGGGGCCACCCATAACTGAGGAGCTCTTAGCAGTTGACAGCTTCTATGGAAAGAAGTCATTGTTCTTTGGGGTTTTGCCAACAGTGGGTTGCCTGTGCTCCAGTAAATGGTCCCTAGCCAACTGCATATTGGTAGCACTAATTGGTTTTAGTGAGCTATTTAAAGCAAGGGCTGGAGACAGAGAGCTCAGTGGGGGTTAAGAACCCAAACAAACTGCTCTTTAAGAAGTTGAAAGTACAGTTCCCAGTTCCTGTATCAGACAGTTACAACTGACTGTAACCATAGCTCCAGGGTGATCTGACACCTCTGAGAAAACCTGCACTCATGAGCATACCCACAAGAGACATACACATACATATGCATAATTAAAAATAATATAAATCTGCTTTGTTTGTTTGTTTTTAAGACAGTTTCTCTGTGTACTCTTGGCTGTCCTGGAACTTGCTCTGCAGACCAGAATGGCCTCAAACTCAGAGATCCTCTGCCTCCTGAGATCTGGTATTAAAGGCATGTGCCACTACACCCATCTTTAAGATAATAAAAAAGAAAGAACAGGACATGAAGGTGGGGGAGGTTATGCTGAGGTGGAATCTTGGGAGGAGAATTATATAAATGTATGAAATTCTCAAAGAATAAAAATCTTGTCTTTTTAAAAAAGATGCTTTGTGGTTATGTATCATGAATTCTGATTGGTCAGTGTACTATTTACATATATTTAAAAACATTTTCTAGCCAGCGTTTAATAAAGGCCAATAAAATATGCTACCATAAAGGAAAATGATTTCCTTACCTGCAAAGCTAGTAATTTTAAAATGTCTGAGACATCATTATCTTCCAGATTTTCCTGGGAGAATATTTCATAAAGGGGAGCCTCGTCGGGGTATTTTTCACTGTATGTAAACTTGAGAGTAGTCTGGACAGCTAAGGTACAAGATAAAAGTTTAATGTGAACATATTAAAAGTATAAAAAATCAGTGTTTCTACTGAGTCAATATTTGTAATATCAGTGAAAAGTAGCACAAAAGAATTACTAATATAAGCAACAACCTCAACGAGATGAGTCAAAGAAATCCAGAGAATGACAGAAGCTCCTTCTTGGCCATGAAACACACTCACGTACCACCTTTTTTTTTTTTTTTAAATCCTGGCTAAATAAACAAAACCTACTTCAAAATAGTATTAACAAAATTATTGCCATAGTCTCACATGCAGCCTTTCCTAGCAGAAGTTCCTGATGGCAGAAGACTTAACTGGAGCCTGGAATTCATATTTAAATATACAAAATGCCAGCAGGATGTTGCTGAGTGGCTAGGTGACACATTTTTGCACTGGCAGTTTTGAGAAGCTAAATGCTGGGACTATAAGCTTGTATTACCATACCTGCTAAAAAACACAGAAGCTTTTAAAAAAAAAAAAAAAGATTGCTTCTACTATAAGCAATACTAGGCATTCATTATAGAAAAGTATTGATAGCCGTAATGCTATCTGTGCATGTAACTGAATCATTTCACTACATGTAAACTCACCAAACCAGAGCATGTCTATAATTATTTACCAACTCAAAGTAAGAATGAAAGGTAGGGGGTTGGGGATTTAGCTCAGTGGTAGAGCACTTGCCTAGCAAGCGCAAGGCCCTGGGTTCCGTCCCCAGCTCCAAAAAAAAAAAAAAAAAAAAAAAAAAGAATGAAAGGTAGGAGATATAATCCATGGATAAAACACTTGACATATGAAAGCTGGGTAAAATATAGCACACACAGAATTTTAGTGACAAGACAGGAGGCAGATACAGGCTAGAGCTTGCAGACCAGGCAAAGCAAGACCAATACCTAAGATGGTCCTCTGATCTCTACACATGTCTAGATACAGTCACACTCACACACACACACCAGGGGCTGGAGAGATGACTCAGCAGTTAAGAGCACTAGCTGCTCTTCCAGAGAGGATCTAGGTTCAATTCCTAGCACCCACACAGTGACTTACAACCATCCATAACTCTAGATCTGAACCTTCTTCCAGCCTCTGCAGTAAGCAGGCATGTACACTTACATACAAGCCCAAAAACACTCATGTACATAAAATAATAAACTTTAAAAAAATAAAAATAAAAAGGAACTAAGATAGAAGAAACAAAATATATAGACATATCTACAATCTCAAACCTAACAGGTACATCATTCCAATTCGCTTCCCTAAGCATGTCATCATGTCCTGGTTAGGACAGAACTATGCTTATTATAACATCCCAAGTATCATTTACTTGTGTTGAAATACTTTCCTTACAGTAATATTCCATAAGTAGAAATACACAAAAGGTATTTTCTTACATTCCTGCTCCATGACTGAATAGCTTTCCTGTTCTAAATTCACAACAGCATAGTTCTCTATTCATCAACACTGAAAATTTACTGGATGAGATGAAATATCTTCATTTTTAATTTGTCTGAAGTACTAGTAAGAGTAGTTTCTAAATATTCATTTATAATGCCACATCTAGAAACTAAGTATCAACTCCCTCTGCCTACTCTTCTACTAATCAGTTCACTAAAATAAAGGATAGAGACAAAACTAGCAGAATCTAGGTATTGTTTTAAACAGTTAAAAACACTCCTCAAATTAAGACTGAACTGTAACACAGCTGTTTTTATAGAAGTGCTATTAGCTCCCAATAAAGGTACTATTCAGAATATGAGAATGATCTCTGGAAACTTTAATAAGAAAGGTAAATTCTGTCTCAAGGAGCAGTGCCTTCTGCACACATACTGGTTTCACATAGCCAACTGATACTGAAGAACTCAGGGGGCTTTGAGCAGTATTTATTTGGAAATTTAATGGAAATTTTGTAGATACTTATTTATAAAAGGACAGAAAGAATAACTGTGTCTAACATCCTTTTCCTTGAGATTTTAAAATATCTCAACGTGGAACTCACTTTCCATTATTAAGAAACTTAGTTTTCAAATGATTCCTCTAAAATTGACTGACTCCTCTTGAAAGAACTTGTGTGGCCGCCTGAGAAGACCATACTTGAGACTGACAGCTTATAGAACCTTTTAATTTACTATATTAACTGACTTAGACCAAAAATAGATAACCTTTATATTATTACTAAATTTAGTTTAACTTACTAATTTTAAAGCTGTTTTACTTTGGAGGATGAGATAGATAGGTATACATTCAGCCTGTTTATATCAGTCAATAAATAATTTATGCTTCCAAAGAAAATAGCAGAAATCAAAAAGTAATATTCACTTAGACATTTTTTGAACAAAAATCTCCACCTTCCCTTCATCTGCTGCATTGTTAACCTATCTGCTTCAGTTTTAAATACCAGACGTACTGATTGTACCCAACTACAGAGCCTGGACTACCTCTGTCCCTAAGAGTCACGCTCACACAAAACACAGGCTGCAAGCACAACAGTCATGCACAATAACAGTGCCTCCACACCTGCAGTGCCCTGCACAATGACTGCAGAAGGAGCCTAGGAAAACCACGACCAATTCCATCTTACTTACTTTCATCATTTTCTCCAGCCTCCGATGTCACAGTAATGGTGAAGCTGGGTGGGTTTTCTGATAACACTGCAAGAAAATACACATAGAGATTACTGAGGTGATTCCTAGGGCAGACACGTCCGGAATTTATTGCTGCTTAGCACTAGAAATTCATACCTCACCTGTATGTTCATTTCAACCAACACAAATGAACAGAACACTGAAATGATAAACCCACTTTTTCAATCAAGAGTAATGTTAATTTGCAAAGATGTACCTTTAGTAAATAACTCTCTAACCAATTAAATATTAAGTTGTTTATATTTTATTCCAAAATCTACCTATATATGAATTTGCCTTCCAAAAGACTCCTGAAAAGAATGGTAAACAAAAAATCTGGGTTTTTTTTCACCACCCAACAGATACTCATGTTATAATGGGTTATCTTGTTTATTCTACAGGCTTAAGTGGAGTCAAATCTAATCTTTCCCAGAGACTGAGCCACCTTTCACACAATTATAAAGAATATGACTATGAATCTGAACATCGAATTATTAAACACTCACTAAGCAAGACCTATAAGTAACATTTACACAAATAAGGAAGCTGCCAAGACCATTTTAGAGCATGTCTAATAACATCTGTTGATGATCTACTCCTACACAAGAATATAGAAAACACTGTGAGAAATCCATACCAGGACCCTGTGAGTACTGCAAAGTCAGCAAATACTAGCTTAATGGACTAAACTAATGGACAAAGATGAAAAAAATAACAAAGAAAATTAATATTAAAAATCAAGTGAGAAATAAACCAGGAAGCTCCTAGCTGCACGGGTGGCTCCGGTGCCTAAGCTTTATGCCAAGGCTGGGAAATAGTGACCTCTCACAGTTGGCAGCTGCTATGTGAACTCTGGGAGAGCACAGATGACTCAAGTCACCAGGGAGACTGCATGGCTTTAAAGTATCCACGCCTTCCTCAAACTACCTCAGACATCATTATCAGTAAAGGTTTTAAAACAGAGGCCATCATTGTGCCTTGAGTTTAAAACGCCATGATGAACATCTACAATCATTCAAAAGCAGTTTGCCCAAACAATGAAACACTCTCCCTGAACTCAAACTGTACATCAGTCTCAGATAATATACCTAATGCTGAAAAGGCACTAAAAGCTTGTTATATGCTCCCAGACAGGTTGTTCTTACCGATTTTAGGTATTACAATACATTAGATAGGTTTCATTCCTCTTCCTTAGCATTAACATATCATGAAATGTAAATATCATGATCATAGAAAGCAGAGCTTTAACCCAACAACATACCACCCAACAAGGACTCCAGAAGACTAATTAATTAGTCTAACAAACACAGTCATACTGAGCACCACATTGTACTTGTGCTGTGTATGCAGTTAAGTAAAAATCCTTTAAATCCAATACCAAGACCATAGTTTTATTCTCTTGACTATACTCAGCCAAATTTATGAGGTTAAACACAATTAATTTACCTTATATACTATAAAAAGAATGCCCAGATATAAGGTTTTCATTTCAGTCATATTCAAATATACAAGTACATCTCAGAAACAGTTAAATACATCGTCGCCTCAGTGCCCCGTTGCAGACACACAGAAGCTACCTACACACTCTCTCTCTCTTCAGCAATATGTGGCAGGGCTGCATAATCCACACAGGGCTTCATTAAAAGAAAAAAGGAAGTACTAACTGCTGATAAATTTCAAGGATGTTATTTGAATGAGGCTAAAAGCACTTTGTAAGTAGGCAGGAAGAGGGGGGATGTGTGTTAGGATACCCTGGTGGCAGAGCACAGTGGCTGGGAAGCTAAGGAACGTTTAGAGAAGAATTAAAGTTTTCTGTTAGATGGGCACATATGAGTGAGTGGACTAGTGAAAGTATGTTTGACAGTATAATCCTAGACAGTAACATGTTCAGCAGCTGGAACTGCATCTTTGTGCAAGGCTGTAAATCTAGCAACAGTGCACAGAATGGTAAGCAGAGGAAACTAGACAACCTCTACAATCAATCAGGCAAAGATAATGAGGTTCTGAACTAGGATGGGAGCCATGGGAATAACAGGAAATTAAGATGACAATGACAGGTTGAGTTTGCAGCTGTGAGTATGGTGCCACTAAACCAAAAAAGAGTACAGAAGGAATCAGGCATGATATATTTTAAACAGAGGGAAACCTGCAGGAATGTGAAGTAGACAATCAGAAATGAGGACACAGGAGAACCAAACAAGGTCTGAATCCAATTTGGATCTTCTGGTAATAGCTAAAGCTACCACACTGAGGAAATCATTAGAATTAGATTAATAAGATCATTAGAAAGAAAAAGGACAAGGGACAACAGCAGCTTTGTAAGAAATCCTTAATTTGGAGAAAAAGTGAGAAGGAAAAAAATTGCCAGATTGACAGCAGCAGCCACAGAAGACAGTAACAAACAAAATGTAAGCATTGTACAAAGGACAAGTCTCAAGCGGAAGGTAACTCCACTACCCCATCCACCCCACCACCATCTCTGCTCCACTTTCTAGTGGAGGTTTTATCACATCATTACATGCTTTCAGAAGCAGTTAAGGACAGATAGGTCTGGTGGCACCTGCCTATAATCCCAGCATTTAGGAGATTGAGGTAGGACAGTCAGGAATTTCAAGGATGTCCTCAGCTACACAGGGAAATGGAGGGTAACTAGCTATGTGAAACCCATCAAAGGGGTATGTAGGGGGTGGGGTGGACAAACATCAAAAACTAAAAACAGTTCTCTATTTGCCCTCAGTGAGTTAAGATTACTTATTGAAAGCAGTGGAACTATATAGTTTGAACACTAGAAAACCTAGTCATTCTGTTAACACTGGGTTTGATATGATTGTCTATAATGAGCACTGTACAGTTTGTGCATGGAAGACCTACTGACAAATTAGATCATATTAATCCCTGAGAAGGCCCTTGGTCATCTGGTTCCTGCTCACTTGTTAATGCTCTCAGTTCCTCAATCCCACCTCTTAGTTGATGCAATGTCACCACTTGTACTCAGAGAGTCCTGCTTTTACATGTGCCATGTCCCTCTGAAAGACTGTTCCCCTAGTTCTACTTAACTCATCATCTCTCAGTTTTCTAAAACAACTGGGCTATCCTCTCTTGAACGTATATTACCTACTTCCCTAATAGACTGAGTTCTTTCCTGTGTAGCTAATAAATACTTGGTAAATAAAGACGCCTAAAGGACACAGAGAGGTTATAACGAGAAGACTAAATGGCCTAATCTTGGGCAACAGAAAAGGTGGAGCAAACGAAGCAGAATTACCAATCAATGAGAAACCACAAGAGGACTGCAGGGTATTAGAACCAAAAAATAAAAATAGGACTTCAGAGCCAGAACCAGGAGTCATCCTGGCATTTCCAAGCTATGCTAATGTCCACACTTGCAGCAGAAAACCAGTTATGATTTAATAAAGACAAAGAACAGTAAGGCCCGAATAACAGAAGGATCAACAACTAAAACAGCATTGTTTCTAATAAGTAGTATCTTATGCTTACTAAACTATAATAAAGTATTTACATTAACATTACTTCCCATCACACACTTGAACAAAGTCAGGCTTGCAAAGGATACCACACCAACCTGCCACAGTGAAGAGGGAGAAATAAAGGAAAATGGGTGCACCTAAGAAAAAGAAATGCTAGAAAACTCTATACATGGGATAAGTTCTTACAAAGTGAAAACAGATATACTTTCTAACAGTTACCAGAAAATCTCCTTTTAAAAAACTGATAGCTCCCCCTCCTCCTCCTTCAATCCTTTATTTATCCTACAAGCTGCTGCTGCTCCTTGACCAAGATAGTGAGGCATTAAAGATAATCAAGAACTAAAGTCAGAAGCCCCTTCCTGAAGGAACACTCTTGAATAGGTGCTGCCAGAAGACTTTCATATACAATACAAATAAACTTTTACTTTACTTTTAAAGCCTAATGTTATACAGGTAGTGGTACATGCCTTTAATCACAGCACCTGGGAGCCAGAGGCAGAAGGATCTCTAGGACTTTGAGACCAGCAGTTTGAGACTCACTACACAGTGAGTTCCAACTTAGCCAAGACTACACAGAGAAACCCTGTCTCAGAAAACTGGGGTGGGGGGTGAGGGGTTGGGGATAGGGTGGGGAGAGGGGGTGGGTGGGTAATTGTATTTGCAAATATTACTAACCCCTATATTTTGTTTTGTTCTTTAAGATGAGTTTTCACCATATAATCCATATTGGTGTGGAATTTTCCATTCTCCTGACTCAGGCTTCCAGTGCTTGGAGGATAGGCATGTACCACCACACATGGTGGATTCCCAATTCTGATGTAATCTCACCACTGCTTGTTCTAATGCACTGCTATGGACTATAAACCACAGGTGTCAGACTTCCCCCACTGTAAAAAGATCACAATATTTCTAAAGTTTAGTGTGTGTGTGTGTGTGTGTGTGTGTGTGTGTGTGTGTGTGTGTGTGTGTGTGTGTCTGTCTGTCTGTCTGTCTGTCTGTCTGTCTGTCTGTCTATGTTCGTTCCCTGGGTGTGAAGAAGCCTGCAGAGACCAGAAGAGGGTGTTGGATCCTCAGGAGCTGGAGTTTCAGGCAGATATGGGGTAGCTGATAGAGGTCCCTAGATGAAGCAACATGTCCTAAACCTAAACCCCTAAGCAACCCTTTCTCCAGTCTTAGAATCAAAGTACTTTTGAGAAAAGCAGTAGGTTTCTAGTGGTGATGGACGGAATTAATAAGAAATCAGGGGAGATGCTAGGTGATACAGAGAAGAGAATGAAATAAATGTAATTAAGGATTTTGTTGCAAGCAGATAACAAAGGTGATGGTTAAAAGCTATGCCAAGGGGTTGGGGACTTAGCTCAGTGGTAGAGGGCTCGCCTAGCAAACGTAAGGCCCTGGGTTTGGTCCCCAGCTCCAGGAAAAAAAAAAAAAGCTATGCCAATGGGCTATACAAATGAAGCTCCTACTATATGAGTCCCTTTGCTTGTTAGGGAGTCTAATCTTTAAGAAAGAATTTCTCAAGAAAATCTGCTTTCACAACATGATCTCTCCTCTTCCTCTATATCATCCTAACTGCTGAGTGCCAATGACTACCATTCAGGAGCCCGATGAAGCACATACAGGATGTCCTCTTGGCAAAGCAGACAGAATTAAGGGAATTTGGTTTTGATTTAGTAAAAGTCAACCACGGACTTCCAAAACATTCCCTCTATCAGATATTCTAATAGAGAAATGGAAATAACTAAATTCTACTCCCTTAGCACATCCTTGTCAAGTGATGCACAAGTGGTAAGAGAATGGTACCATTGCAACCAAGTTACCGAACAGGCAAAAGGAAGAAACTGCAGAATGCGCAACTCTGGACCACGAGGTCACCACTAATGGAACAGCAACCAACAACAGCTGTACCTTTTTGATATCATACAAGGTCAGTAGACCTAACAAAGGCTTCTCTCCTAGTTCATAGGGTATGCACTAAGGAGAGGATGGGGTGGGGTAGGGTGCAGTGCACTGAGAGATCCAGTTCCTTCATCAGACCTAGCATTTGCCAAATCTGGTATTAAATGAAACACAAAATAAAGCCAAAATACTGAAAACTGGTGTTCGTGGCAAACTGACACAGGATAACTTTTTAAAGCCTGAACACAAATATGGAAGCATAAATACAACTGGCCACAAAACTGCAAACCTTAGTAACCCTCAGAATTTCTGAGCTCAAACACAGAAATATTTTATTTAAAAGTCCTACCTTTTCCCTAAAGGATTTCACTAAAAAAATGACCAAGAGCAATGCAAAATCCCTTAAGAACAATTACACAAAATGTTTTATTTATTGCAAAAATGTGTACAGATGCAAAAGGGAATTAGAAGAAGGCTCAAGAGGGGTTGAGGATTTAGCTCAGTGGTAGAGCGCTTGCCTAGGAAGCGCAAGGCCCTGGGTTCGGTCCCCAGCTCTGGAAAAAAAAAAAAAGAAGAAGGCGGCTCAAGAGTTTGCTGAAGAATGGTTGGGTGCATCAAAATAGTCATAAGTCATCATTTGTTATCCTGTCTCAGGCTCCTCATGCACTTGTACATCTGACAAAAATTTCATATTCTACCACTACTGGGACCTAGTAAAATTCCACACAATACTACTTTAAGACCTAAAAATGTCACCGTTGTAAGACACCCTAACAAGAAGGACAAGTTAAAAATATTGTATGCCTCATGCATTTTTGCTTCTGCCTACAAAGGTTCATGTCTATTATATTTCTAACGTACTAGAAAGGTCTCAGCATTGATTCAGACCATATCGGACAACTGACGCTAGCGCTCTATTTCAGTTTGACATTGACATATAAGCATGGATAGAGAAGGGAGCCAGACTCCAGACACTCTCAAACCCCTCTTCGCTCATCCCCTTAACATCCGCAGCACAGCTGTATTGCTGGTGCACACGACTGGAGCTACACAGGAGTAGCTGAGAGACATCTGCCTGTTGGCAAAGCAGAACAAGATTTGCTACCATTGCAAGCAGGTGGTCAAAAGTGAAGCCAAAAATTAAAACTAGGCTAAGCAATGAGAGGAATGCTTTGGAGTTTAGGAGTTAAAGCAATATGCCTTAGGTGGTAACTGACAACACTTAGAGGAAGGGCTGTGGAATGTAAATCCTCGCCAAGCCCCAGCCTACGCGTTCATACTGACTTTACCTTGAGTGCTTCCCTAACTTAAGAAAAAAAAAAAACAAAAAGCACTGAAACTGACTCACATGGAAGGATTCTACTAATGAACTTCCTCACGGATGTTTTCCCTTAGCCCCATCTGAGCAGAGGCTGAAGCCCCAACCCAAGTCTACATGGTGTAAAAACTGGGTACTTCTGTCCGGAGGCAGCGCGGAAGCCACTTGCCTTCCCTGGGCCTCCAGAACCGCGACGATGTCTAAGATACCTCAGATCCACGGCGGCCACATCCGTGCATCAGGCATTCTACAGAATACCTGATCACTCTTATACTTAAAATAAAAGACAAACCCGGGTGTGATGTCAAAAGTCAGCATCTCAAACATCACCTCAGGAAAAACAGCTGCTACTTCACCAGGGCTTAAAACAGGAGGGGATGGGGGGGACATTCAGCGGCTCTGGAGAGATTCTTCGCACAGCCAGAGTTTCCCTCCGCGTGCGTCAGTGAATCTCGGATGGTTGCGGTTACGCGAAACCAAGGCGGTCGGGATCAATTTCATGGCCTCCGCCGAGCCACCCAGACCTTCGGATTTCAAGACAGTGGGGAAGGGAGCAGGCTGGTCCTGGAAACTGAAGAGCGAGAGTTAGGGCCGCGGGGCCGCGACCTCCGCCCCAGGGCGGGCGGCCGCCAAAGTCACCTGTGAAGGAGTCGGGGTAGATGGACTCCAGAGCCTCCAACTCGTTGCGTTGTTCCTCGCCGTAATCTGTCATCGTGGCCCGCTTTGCTGCCCATGCATCAGCGCTACACCCTGGTGGTTGGCTGCAGCGGACACCGCGGCCGCCGGCTGCTGGGTGGGCGCACGCGCAGAGTCCGGGTGGAAAGGCCGGGAGCCACGCCTGGCTAGGCTTGCTGAAAAATAGCCGCAGCTCCGCTGGCCGCCGGATCCCAGCGTCGGAGTTCGACTTGTCGCGCCTGGAATGCCGGCCTCCGATTCGCTGCCTGCCCGCCGCTGCTCGGGACTGGCTGGAGGGTGACGTCTACCCGCCCGGCGTTCCGTAAGGACAGCTAGGGCCTGCTACGGGTATTGCGGGCTTCTAAAGAAGATGCCCGGCTGAGCGGCATCTTCATTCTGCGCTCGACGAGTCTGGTCTGGGTCTCGCACAGGGCGTGGTGGCGTCGCCGAGGGCGGGGCGTGGAGGTCCGCCGGCTTCCGCTTTTCCGGGTTCTTGGACCAAGTCCTGCCCTTGAACAGCTTGTGGGCACCGGAATCTTGGGACATTCGATGGCCGCATCTGTGCAGATTCTTGTAAGCCGAGCGGGGAGGACTTGGGGTGCGCGGGCGTACTGAGGTCTGTCCCAGCTGCTGGGAAGCTGTGGAACGCGGGAGGGAGGCTGTCAAGCCAGAGGTTTAGATCTTGAACCTTACTTTAAAGTTGTAAAATAAACCAGGCGGAAAATTGGCTTAAAGACGTCTCCAGTTGTGTTTCAGCGAACAGATGAAAGTGCGTATTTTAGTGACAGATTTGACATTGCAAAAACTACAATAAGATACCGGGAAAAAATATTCAACCTTTGATTTAGTAATACTTCTGCTGATAGATTCGTCAGCTTCAAGTTCATCACTACAACCAAAATGTCAAATGCCGTAACTGCAAAACTAAGGAAACAGCTAAATATGTTTTTATAATGAGCACTACAGAGTTACTTGGGTTTATAATAAAGGAACACGTATTAGCTTAAACAAAATGTGGGGAAATGTACCTCGGGAAAAATACCCCAAACATACTAAAAATGCCCCCCCCCCAAATTTTTCTACTTTTCTTGTGTATTAAAGCTGGCTTTACTTGTATAGCCTTCTCCTGATAAAATTATTCAAGTTCCATAAATGTTCATTTTAGGCTTTGACTTTGTGGTGGTTGTTGCTGTTGCTTGCTTGTGTCTTGCTTACTAGCCAGGATCGCCAGAACTCGGGATACCTCTACCCTGGGCTCAGTGGTGCTGAGATTGTGGGTGTGAGCCACAATGCTCCACTTACACAGAAAGGGTTTTTTTGTTTTGTTTTGTTTTTAATTAGCAAGTATTCCTTACTTACAGCAAAGGAAATACATTATGTCAAAACTATTTAGTTACAGTTTCTTGTTTTAAGTATACTAAGGGTTGCTTTTTGCCTTCTTTTAAACTTTAAAGGGACTAACTTGAATCATGAAGTTCTGATATCAAAAATGACAAGTAAAGAAGACAGCATACATTTGACAAAGATGGTACGAATTTCACTGACACGTTAAAGGCCAAAGCAAAAGCAAAGTTTGTTTTCTAACAGAATAGCATAGGAAAACAGTCTGCCAAAATTGGTGAAGTACAACCATCCTAAAATTAACAGAATAGCCACTATTTGCTTGTTTTCCTCTAGTAAGTGGAATGACCTTTAATCACCACTTTATTAATTGAAGTTTAGGGACATCCCTAACTTGTCTACTCAGCTCAGAGACACAGATGGATGTAGCCCTCATCCTTCATTCAAAGAAACTATTTTTCAAAGCAGACTAAAAAACAGAAAGTGCAATTAATCAAAATGCAGAGTTCTGTGAGATGCCCCACTGATGAAACATCTTGAACACAACTCATATACCTGTGGCTTGGGGAACAACAGAAGAGGGAGAGGAAAGATTGTAAGAGCCAGGGGACCAGGAAGTCTACTGCAAAATTGTCTTCTAAATATGACAAGTTTCCATGAGCATGAGATCTCAAAACTAAGACAGTTGAAACAAGCTCTGAACAAAGACACTAACAAGCCAACATGGAAGAGGGAAATCCATAGAGCCTCACCACTTAATGAAGAGCTATAGGCAGTTAACAACTGCTGAGAGGCAATTTAGACTTCCTCACAGACAGCACCCTAAATGGTTATCCAGTCCCAAGTGGTCCATCCTAAAAAGTATACATACAGGCAACACTAAACGGATTGCATTGATACATGTATTCCCAAATAAGGAATAAGGTTATTGATTTGAAAATGGCATGTGATGTGATAAAGGGAGAAAAGTAACTATTTTTATTAAATTTAAAAATTTCAGGAACAATTACCAAAAAAAGGAATTTTTAATAAACTCCTTTTCATGCTTATTATATGTTATAGCAAACTTAAGTCTTCATGAATCCTTGAGAGAGAAAGAGAATGTGTTTGTGGGGTGGGGGTAGGGGGCTACTGGAGATCAAACCCAGGGATTTGCACAGGCTAGACAACTGCTCAACCACTGAGTTCTATCCCCAATCCTTGAGTATTGTTTTTAATACTAGAGATCATGCCTTGAGAGAGTTCAGGGCTGCTGTAATGATGAGAACATTTCCCCTGCTCATACTTTGTCATACATGAATAAGGATTATTAATCGTTTTCAGTCAATCTCTATTTCCTTCTGCAGTAACAGGAGCTCTTATAGAACAGGAAGCCCTTCACTGGAAGTGCAGAGAATTCTCAAAGGGAAAATTATCCTTTTAGTGTTTTGTTTTAAGCTGTAGTTAATAATGTTAGGAGTGGGTCTGTTTCAGGCTCTACCAGACAGCAAATAGTGTAATGAGAATGGTCATCATGATACAGGGGCCAGAATTGAGGAACCTGTGCTTAGTCACTAATAAGCTACATAAGCTTGTAAGATTGCAAAAAGTCCATGAAGTAGTGGGTATCAAAGTATGTAGCAAACTAAAAAATACAATGTCAGTTTTATTTAATAGTTTTTAAAAATACAATATTGACCAAAACCATCAGGAATGAGGCTCTAGAAAGGTGAAGTGTTGAGTGACAGAACTGAAGATGAGAAATAAAAAAGGCAAAAGCAATGGCTGGAACTGGAGGTACTGTATAAGTTGAGGATTGATGCCAGTCCAAGTGCATTAAGAAGGACAGTGTCATATATACTATTTGCAGAGAGAAAATGACCAGAGAGCTAAATCAGACGTTAGGAAAGAACCTGGACTACCTCAGACACAGCTACCTAAGGACTCATAACCACAGCCCAAAAGGAAGTCATCCCCAGAAACCTTAACATTGACTCCTGCAAGGCAGTAGCTCTAGCATCAAATGGACCTTGACAAGTCCTTACCATATAATGGATATGATACAGCCTCTCTGACTCTTAGCTTCCCTTTTTTGAACAAGAAAGATTTGAGTTATTTTCAGATTTCTAAGGTACTGTGATTCATCAATACCTCGCTTATGTTGGAGTGGGTATGTAACCAGACTTTCAAGTTACTTACCTTCTCTGACTCAAGGTATAATGGGCAAAAAAATAGTGTTTCTATTGGTGGCCAGGTTTATCACCTAACGGACAAAACCTACGTTTGTTTTCTTTTATTGAAAATACATTTTTTTCTCAACAATAAATCCTAATTGCAGTTTCCTCTCCTACTCCCATCTACTCCCATCTTCCCCCATCCCATCCAGATTTCTGTCTCCCATTAGACAACAAACAGGTTTTCAAGGGAATATAATGTAACAATATTTAACATAATATAATGAGATACAATATAATACGATTGTCTTAGTTAGGGTTTTACTGCTGTGAGCAGACACCATGACCAAGGCAACTCTTATAAGGACAGCATTTAATTGGGATTGGCTTACAGGTTTAGAGGTTCAGTCCATTATTATCAAGGCAAGAAGCATGGCAGCATCCAAGCAGGCATGGTGCAGGCAGAGTTGAGAGTTCTACATCTTCATCCGAAAGCTGCTAGTGGAAGACTGGGTTCCAGGAAGCTAGGGTGAGGGTCTTGAGCCCATGCCCACAGTGACACACCTATTCCAACAAGGCCACACCTTCTTTTTTTTTTTTTCAATTTTATATACCTTTATTTGCATTATCAAAGAGCTGCATAACAATATGGGGGTTTTCACGTGGCTTTTACTTATCAGTTTGTGTCATATTCAGATTTATATGTTTTTATTTTTTAGAAAACATGTTAATTTCCTAATTTGCTAGAGTTTCAAAATCTGTTTTGATGCAGACCAAGGCAGATTGGACTGGCAAGAAGGGGCTCCCTCTCTCCTTGAGGACTTTTCTCTCTGATCTTAGCCTCAGATATCCCATGGACTTGACATATTTACCAAGAAGTGGTTCTCTTCTTTATCCCCCACCACCTTTAAGCTGTCTGGAGGAAAGGGACAAAATCTACTGGAAGAAAGGGAAGGCCACACCTTCTAATCCTGCCACTCCCTGGGCCAAGCATCTATAAACCACCACAACATTATAATAAATTATAATAGAGAGATACACCAAAAACTAATACATCAGAATAGAACAATGGAAGAAAAAGGAGCCCAAGAAAAGGCACAAGATACAAATGCAGGGACACCATTTATTTGCACACTTAGGGATCCAATAAACACTAAATTATATGCCATAATATATAGGCAAACGATGCACAGGGAAAAAAAACAAAAAAATGCTTATAAATACGAAAAGTTTTTTAAAAATCTGTACTGTTAAGTTGTTAGTATGAAATCTCTCCAGTTTTTTTATGTAGACACTTAGTGTTATGGACTTGGATCTTAGAACTGCTTCCTTGTGTCCTATAAGTTTGGGTATGTTGGTGTTCATTTTCATTCAAGAGTGAGTTAATCAGTTTCCATAAGTTTTTAAGCTTTCTGTGGTTTTTGTTGTTCAGTTTTTCATCTGTGATGGTGGTCAGATAGGATTTGGGGTCTTATTTCAGTTTTCTTGTATCTGTTAAGACTTGCTTTGTGTCCAAGAATATGGTCAAATTTTGAGGAAGTTCTCTGAGTTGTGGAAGGTATATTGTTTTGTCTAAGTATGTTATGTCCATTTGGTTTACAATATCACTTAACTCCCCTAAGAACTGGGGCAGAGTTAAGGAGGAACCAAAGCAGGTAGTCTGCTACAAAACTGGAGAGGAGACTGGGGGATTGGAATTGGAGGAGAGGAGGGTGTGGTGAACATCTGTAGTTAGCCTACCTGCTTCCCTGGCCGGAGGCAAAAGCTGATTTGTTTTAACTTTCTAGTTGAGGTTTTTGTCTTTTACTGTCTATTGTAATGCTAAGTGCTGGGTCCCCAAGACCTGAAGTCTACACATAACCCCTGTGACCTTGCCCCCAAGTTAATTCTGATTGGTTAATAAAGATGCCAACAGCCAATAGCTGGGCAGAAGAGACATAGGTGGGGTTTTAGGTCTCACAGTCTTGGGTGGAGAGGTGGATCACTTGAGGGGAAGGTGCAGAAGAGGAAGGAGAAGCCACCGTGGGTTAAGGGTCAAGAGAGCATGGCCCTGAGGGCAGCCCAGATGGAACATAGTAAATAGTAATAACTCGGGGTTATGGATAGGAAAGTGGATTCTAACAACATGGAGGGGAGGCAGCTGCCCAGCTATTGTGCTGTTTAGAGCCTATTGTAAATATAATGACTGTGACTATATTTTTCATCTGGAAACTCAATGAACAAAATAAGGTAGAAGAACTGGATTGGGATTTTAATAATTTTCACTACACATTTTATTGATCGTAAGTTTCACGTCATGCACCCTAATCCCACTCACCTGCCATCCCTTTGTATCCACCCTCCACCTTTATAACCTCCCTCTATCCCTGTAAAACAAGATAAAAACAAAACTTTAAAAAATAAAATATGTCGGGGTTGGGGATTTAGCTCAGTGGTAGAGCGCTTGCCTAGGAAGCGCAAGGCCCTGGGTTCGCTCCTCAGCTCCGAAAAAAAGAACCAAAAAAAATAAATAAATAAATAAAAAATAAAATATGTGGCCTGGAGAGATGACTCAGAGGTTAAGAGCACTGTTTGCTCTTCCAGAGGTCCTGAGTTCAATTTCCAGCAACCACATGGTGGCTCACAACCATCTATAATCTGGCCTGCAGGTGCATACATGAAGGCAGGAAGCTGTATGATGTATACATAATAAATAAATAAATGTTTTTAAAAAATAAAAATAAAAACATTTCATCATGGAAGCTCTAGTGTGTCATGTTGTGTCACACAGTATACCCTTTAGTCCACACATCCTTACTTTCAATGTTGATTGCAATGAGTCACTAGTCTTGTTTGTGGCTCTGGCTTCAGCTACACATCAATATTGGATAGTCTTTACTGGGACTTGTGCAGCTTTGACTCTGCAGGACCAGCTCTTTCCCATACTCCAGCAGTTCATAGATAAGGTAAATGGTGGAATGACCAACTCAAAACCCTGGATCTGGGCCTGGATGGTAGATGAGGTGGTCAGACCACTAGCTAGCTCTTTCTCACCTACACTGCCAGATTAAACTCTTCAGCTCTGCCCCAATTAGCTCATGCAATGCAGCAGCCAGCAAGGGGCAGGGCCAGCTCTCCCTAGTGTTGCAGATAGTGAAGGCAAGACCATTTCTCTGACTGCCACAGGTGTCGAAGAGAGGGAAGACATCATCTTCCTGCCCCTACCACCTCACAGCAGGTAAGTGGCTAAGCCAGCTTGCTCTCACCCAAACCCTCAGGCTGGCTTACCTGCACCTCTGACACTAGTACCAGCTGTACTGTTCTGCCCAAGGGAGGTGCAAGACCTGCTCTCCTAAGTGCTGCAGCAGGTGAGGGTTGGGGCCAGTTCTCTGGAGTGTTGCATCCAGTGAGGGGTGGGCCCAGCTCTGCTCAGCCCTTAGACATCAACATTGTCCTAGGCACCTACCCAGACTAGGGACATCTGCATGATCATTAGTAGTAATACGAGCTACAGACATTGGCACAGACCCCTACCGCTACATGGCCATGGACCCACACATGGCTCTTAGGTGGCAGTGCAGACCTCTCATATCAGACCATTCCTCTCCACCTTTCATCTCCAGTCCTACTTCATAATGCTCAAAGTTCTCTTTCTCTCCCATCTGCTCTCCATACTTGCACATTGTAGTGACTCCTGATGTGGGCAAATCATGCAGTGGGTGTCTCTGGATGTCTATAGCCTACCAGTGAGTCCTCCCTGGCTGTGGTCTGGCCTGTGGGTGTCTTCTGTTCACTGGCACTGTGTGGTGTGGCATTAGGCAGACATGCGGGTGTGCCTACCCAGCCACCACTCGCACAGTTTGGTCCAGCACACTGCTTCATTTTTAAACTATATACATGATGAGGACCTGTCAGATCTAGGCAACAAAGCAAAGGCAGCAATAGTTCTGAGGGAACTGCACTTCCAACATGGTTGTGTAAGAATGAGAAGTGATAAGAACAGTTAACTTCCTGGAACACTGGGGTCCATTTATGTAAGATAACAAGCTATGTGTTTTCACTTCTGTAAACAAGGTCGGTTGCTCCAGCTTCACAGAATGTGTTTGATCACAGATGGTGTGAGGTACCATATGTTGTTATTCTGTCTAAGCTCTACCCCCTACAGCTACCTGGGAACAGCCAGGTATGCTCCATCCCACAGTTGCCTAGCAACAGCCAGCTGTGCCTGACTATAAAGGGGGCTGCTTGCCCCTCCTCTCCCTCTTGCTTACTCTTTGTTCTTCCCTGGTCTTGCCCCCTTCCCTGTCCCTTCTGTGTATCCCTCCCCCATCACCACGTCCCTCAACGTGCTCATGGCCATCCTTTCCTCTCCTCTACTCTTCTCTCATTAAACCTCTCCACATGGAACCTTGTTGGCTTTGTGTGTTCTGCCTGGGCACAGGCCGAGATTTAAACCCTAACACCATAGGCAGAGGTACGGCAGGATGTATGCGTGCCCCAGTTGGACAAAGGTGGGAAGTACCTTGTGGGTTTTGCCTTTATAACCTTCTGACTAATATCTGGCGCCATTTTCTGGGGATGCCTGGTATGGACTTGGCCAGTGTCCATCATCCCTGGAAAGTATTTAATAAAGCTTGCTTAAAATTTAGTTCAAATTTTGTGGTAGGAGTGGTCTTATTCTTGCTTGGTGGGAACATTTTCTCTCCCTCTCAGAAAAAGCAAAGGAGCAAAAGAATAAATAGGACCGAGTTAGTGAAACAAAATGCAAATAGTGCCAAATTCACTTAACAAGAGTGAACTCCTAAAAGTTAAAATGAAAACCTAAGTAAGTCACCCTTCCTGTTGAAAGACCCTAGGGCCTTTCGGCAGCCTTACAGCCACTGCCTCAGGTCAAGACTAGGCCAAGTACCAGCTTCCTGCCTCTGGTCAAGGTTAGGCCAAGTTCCATTCTCTACCCACAGTTCTCAGGAGAAGTAGGAACATTCTTGAAAAACCACAAAAGGTACTGACATACTGATAGTCACACATGTCATATGCTTGCTAGCCAGTAAGCTTAGCCAATAAGTTTAAACTGTAACCTTGCTGATGTAACCTGTATAAAAACTGCTTCTTATAGCCATTCAGGGGTTGCCTTCTACACACTTGTCACAAGGGGCTGATTGAAGGTCAACCTGACACGCCTGAAAAATAAACCTCTTGCATCGAACTCTGTTCTCGTGTCCCACTTGGGGTGTCTCCCTGTAGTTAAGACTCACTTCGAGCCTTATATTGTGAGGAAAGGGAAATATCTAATCAAGGTTGTATTGAGACACATAAGCTCCAGCTGGAGGGGTCAAGAGGATTGGGAAACAAACTCACCATCTTCACTTGCTTGTAGTTAGTTTGGTTTTAGTTGACTTTAAAAACCACTCATTCAGAAGGGCTCAAAGTTGTATATGTTACAGCCTCAGATCACTGTTGGTGGTGCTTATGTTGTGTGTTGTGGGAACAATAGCCAGAGTTGCATTTCAGGAGCTTTGAGGCCATTTGAATCAACTGACCCTTCATTTGGGCCTAAACAAGGGTCAAATTGGTGAATGTTTTACATCTACCACCCAATCTTACCAACACCTACATTTTCTTAAGCACTCTTTCAAGAGCCCTGAAACTGAAAGCTTATGTGGAACACTCCCTCTCCTGAGGCCTGCTTCTTTAATCTTGTAAATGTATTCAAAGTTTGACCTTAGGGAGAAAGACTTGAAGCTTGAGTCTTCTGCCTCTATTCTTGACCCCTTAAAAGAAACTCCTTTGCACAATTAATTAGTATACTGTGCAGTAACAGCACTGTCTGTCTTTTTAAGCAAATCAATCATTGCATTAAAATGTGTTTTTAAATTTCATGAACTGGAGAGATGGATGATCTTTCCATCATGAGACTGGAGAGACTAATGGCTCAGCGGTCAATAGCACTGGCTGCACTTCCAGAAGACCTGAGTTCAGTTCTCAGCATCCCCATTGACCTGTGCACAACTTCCCATAACTCCAACTCCATGAGATCCGATGCCTTCTTATAGCTTCCATGGGTACCCAGAGGCACATGATATACTCAGAAAATACACGCACACATGCACATTCACACACACACACACACACACACACACACACATAGTAAAAGGATTTCATAGGCCCATCTAAGATATAGTAGATTTATTAATAAAGATTTAGAATAAATAAGAAGGGACATATATACATAAGGACTGTGGTTTAGATTCCCAATGCTCATGTAAAACCAGGCAGGTGTGACAATCCCAGTACACCAATGTAATCCCAGCACGTGTGAAGCAGAGACATGGAATCTCCAGGTAAGCTGGCAAACTGGAATCCGTAAGATCCAGCTTCAATGAGGAATCCTGCCTCAATAAAATGTACAGCAAGCAGGGAGGACACCTGAATTCAGCATAGTATCATAGAGGTAGAGAGAGGTAGAGACATGTCACATGCAACCATGGAGGATACTTAATGTCAGCATGTTATCATAGAGGTAGAGAGAGGTAGACATGTCACATGCAAGCATACACATTCATCCACACCGGGATGTGCACTCACATTTGAACATGCATACACACATGCATGCATAACACACGCACACACACACACACACACACACACACACACACACACACACACAGTGTTGCCTACGTTCTGTCTCTTCTCATTCAGGCTGAACAGCCACCTTTTCCTGTTCTTTAATGTCAAATGTTCATATGTAATTTTGTACACCACTATGTCAACTTTTTTTTTTTTTTTGGTTCTTTTTTTCGGAACTGGGGACCGAACCCAGGGCCTTGCGCTTCCTAGGCAAGCGCTCGACCACTGAGCTAAATCCCTAACCCCTATGTCAACTTTTGCTCACCAAGCTGACCTCAAACTCATAGAGGTTCTCCTTCCTGCCTCTTCTTCCTAGGTGTACATGACCATAGCTGGCTGCAGTAGCTTTGAGGGAATTTTTTTTGTCTGTCTGTCTATCTGTTTTGTGTCCATAAACTTTAACCAAGTCCAAAGGTTCTTTATAATGTAAGTGACAACAACAGATCTATCCCAAACCTTTTGGTGTGGTTCAAACCTGTCATTTCAGCAATGGAAGACTTAGGCAGCCCTATGAGTTTGAAGCTAGACTGAACTACACGAGGAGAATTTAACCTTTAATAATAACAAGAACAAATAATAGTAATAAAATCCTAAATCATAATAAAATCATAAACATTTGAATGTTTTGTTTGTGTATGTTAAATATACGTAGAAATAGGTTCCTTATGACATTTTCATACATGTGTAAGTGGGTTTGAGCCTACTCAACCCTCTTTATTCTCTCTTGTCCCTCTCCTCCCACCCTTTCCTATCCTCTTCCCAACCAGCTCCCTCCTACTTTCATGTCCTGTACTTTCAGTGGAGGTAAGGAGAGAGGGAGAAACATACTGACAGACCTAATCCTAATGAGTTTCTTTAGAGTTGCTTATAGAAAGAGTCCTGGATGTGAGATTCTTTCCAGGAGCATACACCCCTTAATAAGTGACCTCATCATAGAAGTAAATCTCTCTCCCTGTTCCGGCATCCATTGTCTACCGACCCGAGGGTGTGACTTAGTTTGTATGTAGTATAAGCTCCTTCAGTATCGGTTGGTTCTGCGGTGTGTGTTTACACTGATGCACATGCGAGCTATGTGAGCTCTCTAACTCTTAAGGAACTCTCCCAGCCTGGATGGGGGGTGGGAGAGCCATGACAGAGGGGGAGAAAGAAAGAGAGAGGTGGGGGAGGAAGGAGGGAGGAAGGGAGGTGGGGGGAGAGAGAGAGAGAGATTATAAAGGTTGGAGACTGTATCTTTTTTTAAAGTGATCTGCTGCAGAGATTCGGTTCTTTCACTGTGGGTTCCAGGAACCCAGCCATCCCTCAGGCTCTAGAAGTGTGTGTGTGTGTGTGTGTGTGTGTGTGTGTGTGTGTGTGTGTGTGTGTGTGTGTGTGTGTGTGTGTGTGTGTGTTTTTTCTTTTTTTTTCATTTGTTGTTTTACTTTATTTTTCTGAGACAGAGTTTTGTGTAGTCCTGGCTGTCCTGAAACTGGCTCTGTAGAACGAACAGGCTGGCCTCTAACTCAGAGATGCCCCCCCCCTGCCCCCGCCCCCCTGCCCCCTGCCCCCCTGCCCCTGCCCCCCGCCCCCCCCCCCTGCCCCCTGCCCCCCCCGCCCCCTGCCCCCCCCTGCCCCTGCCCCCCCCCGCCCCCTGCCCCGGCTTGGATTAAAGGCAAGCGTCACCAGGCAGGGCTAAAATGTGCTTTTGATGGCAGGAAATAAAAATCTTACCCAAAATGTGCAGGAAATTTATACAGCGACCATCTATTTTTAAATCGACCAGATTGTTACACATCTTCCAAACACTTTCCTCAAACCATGCTCACTGTATCCCTGGAACGGAACGGAGTCTCTTTTGACACTGGTTGCAGGCACTGGGCTGGTGAGAGGATGTGAGACAGAACAGACTTGCAGGCAACTGTAGCCTAGGTTTCATTCCAGTGTGGGGAAGTTCTCATCCCCCAACTTCCCCCCACCCCCACCCCCCAGAACGTCCAAAATTGAACAGCGATCAGAAAAGCCAGCGATCCGACCGAAAGGGCTCCAAAAAAGCCCGATCTCAGACTGCTGGCGTCTGGGGCAATGCACCCTGGATGCTCGGGGTGCGGCTAATGCAGGACCTGGCCACTCTACCAGCTGGAGACACAGGCAGGAGTTGGCACCTGGGAGAGGAGCACCTGGGAATCAATGGCCACCCGGGGGCGTAAAGCTGCTGAGCAATGCAGCTTCCTTCTCATGCCCCATCCCCAATACTTAAGAGAAAGCTCGTAAGCCAGGTGCCCTGATGGCAAGGACAAAATTCCATAATAATCATTACCGCTTGTTATGTCTGAAATTACCTGCTTTTTGCTTTGGGGGACAGAAGAATGATGTTTTGGGCTTTATCTTTGGGGGGGGGCGCTTCTTGAAGAATTTCAGTTATTCTACTAAATATGCTTGTTTCATAGGTGACTTTCTTCAAATAAAAGAATGGCAGTGTAGTCTTTCCGATAGCAAGCCCGCTTGATGTATAAAACTTATACACTCCATAAAGTTCCACAGAAATTGAGAATCCTTTAAAAATGACAGCCAAGGGTTACACAGTGAAACCCTCTCTTGGAAAAACAAAGCAACAACAACAATTATATATATGTATATATATTCTGTGGTGCACGCTTTTAATCCCAGCAGTTGGGAGGCAGAGGCAAGTGGATCTCTCTGAGTTTGAGATCAGTCTGGTCTACAGAGTGAGTTATAGAAGGAGAAGGCTACATAGAGAAACCATGTCTCGAAAAACAAAGGGAACAAAAAGTAATATATATGATGAAATTGATTATAATATAAAATTCTGTTAGTGCTAACTGCCAACTAAAAGAATATATTTTAAAATATATTTATAGTCTTAAAATGAAGCCTATAGGTCTGGAGTGATAAATTTCCACAATGTCAGTACTGAGTCAGATGAGGCAGGAGAATCATTAATTCAGTACAAGTCTGAGCTATACATTGATACCTACTCTGAAAAAAGAGAGATGGAAAGAGAGGAAGTCTTTATGAATCTAATAAACTTAATATGAGCTCTTCCTTTTGCAGTTCTTATCATCTTAAAGTTGGACTACATTGTATTGTATTTATTTATAAACTATTATAGAGATAGATGATGGAGAAATGATTGACAGAAAAATAGATAATTGATAGGTAAATAGATTATAGTTCTAGGAGCAACAGTTTTGCCTAAACTGAACAGTCAAGAGAAGACACAATTTTGTGCCCATGAAGAAGTCTTGGACTCCTAAGCTGTGCTGGTGTGTGCCACCACCATATCACACTCTCACAATAAATTTCTATAGACGTTTTTATGAAATGCAAATTTATCATCTTGTAATTCATACAAACTCTATAGAATCCTTACTAGTCTGACACAGGTCTCTGTAGATCAAAATCAAGGTGTTGGCAGAGCTGAGGATGCCCACATCCTTTAGTTCATGGCACTGTTTGTCAGGAATGATGGACACTCAGTAATGACTTTCTTCTCCTGTCTGGTAATATACTCCAAATTGAAATAGTTCCTCCAGATTGGAGGATCCTCAAGACTCAAAGAGTTCCGGGAAATCTCAGTACTTACCTGATTTGCAAGACCTCTCCTACTCGAAAGTTACACAAGCAGTAAAGAGAGATCCAGGGGTGTGAGCTATCACCCACATGGACTGGGGTTTGCAGCTTCCCTTCGAGTGGCTCCTTCCTGTAAGCAACCCCTCACCCCTTCTCCTATAAGCAATTCCCGTAAATTCCTTGACTTGCCAAATAGGACTTCATACAATCATTTCTTTGGACTGTTTATTATTACTTCCCTATCTGTGGTGAGTAGACATAGTTTGTGATTCCCCCAGAATAGCCCTATACTTTCTCCAACTGATTCCTCCTGTGGAAGAATGACTCATGACTGTGTGGGACTAGATCTCCTCATCTAAAACTCCTTGTATCGCATCTTCCAAGTGCCCTTTTCCATCAAGATAACACTGATGAAGGACTAGAATGCAGAGGTCTTTGAATATAAACCCTGTGGCACATGAGTGTACATATGTTTAATGTTGAAGGGCATTTACTCAGTATAGATTTCCACAGAACTACTCTTCAAATAAGTCTGTTTCAAAGTAACAGTTCACTCAACAACTCTCACAACCTAATCATCCTTTCCTGTCTCATATAAAGGAAAATTAAAATTCCAGAGAGACTGCATTCATACAAGCAATGAGAGGGAGAATTTCCTGACCTCCACATCAACTCTTCATAACTATGGCCATCTGAAAGAAAAACAAGATTATAGTACTGTCCGGACCCTTTCATGTGCTTGTGTGCATGTAAATGAGAAAGAAGAAAGGTGGGAGGGAGGGAAAGAGAGAACAAACTTGGGACTCTAGGACTCTAAGTGACAGGGCAGTGGTAATTTGAGGCTGGTTTTTGTTTGTTTGTTTGTTTGTTTGTTTTGTTTTGTTTTGCAAGCTGAGAATACTTGTGTAGATTTATGAAGGAGAAGTTCAAATCTCTCATTTTGCTGTTTTAAATATTTCAATGTTTGGAATGCTTCAGATTTAAGATCTTTTATTTTTCCTCCATCTTTATTAAATTTGTATTTCTTACATTTCAATTGC
>NC_046171.1:24271338-24320896 GCF_011064425.1 Rattus rattus | reverse complement strand
AGCGTCACCAGGCAGGCTAAAATGTGCTTTCTTGATGGCGGGAAATAAAAATCTTACCCAAAATGTGGGGAAATTTATACAGCGACCATCTATTTTAAATCGACCAGATTATTTACACATCTTCCAAACACTTTCCTCAAACCATGCTCACTGTATCCCTGGAACGGAACAGGTCTCTTTTGACACTGGTTGCAGGCACTGGGCTGGTGAGGAGGATGTGAGACAGAACAGACTTGCAGGCAACTGTAGCTAGGTTTCATTCCAGTGTGGGAAGTTCTCATCCCCCAACTTCCCCCCCCCCCAGAACGTCCAAAATTGAACAGCGATCAGAAAAGCCAGCGATCCGACCGAAGGGCTCCAAAAAAGCCCGATCTCAGACTGCTGGCGTCTGGGGCAATGCACCCTGGATGCTCAGGGTGCGGCTAATGCAGGACCTGGCCACTCTACCAGCTGGAGACACCAGGCAGGTTGGCACCTGGGAGAGGCACCTGGGAATCAATGGCCACCCGGGGCGTAAAGCTGCTGAGCAATGCAGCCTTCTCATCTGCCCCATCCCCCAATACTTAAGAGAAAGCTCGTAAACCAGGTGCCCTGATGGCAGGACAAAATTCCATAATCATTACCGCTTGTTATGTCTGAAATTACCTTTTTGCTTTGGGGACAGAAGAATGATGTTTTTGGGCTTTTATCTTTTTGGGGGGCGCTTCTTGAAGAATTTCAGTTATTCTACTAAATATGCTTGTTTCACAGGTGACTTTCTTCAAATAAAGAATGGCAGTGTAGTCTTTCCGATGCAAGCCCACTTGATATAAAACTTATACACTCCATAAAGTTCCACAGAAATTGAGAATCCTTTAAAAATGACAGCCAAGGGTTACACAGTGAAAACCTCTCTTGGAAAAACAAAGCAACAACAACAATTATATGTATATATATTCTGTGGTGCACCTTTTAATCCCAGCAGTTGGGAGGCAGAGGCAAGTGGATCTCTGAGTTTTGAGATCAGTCTGGTCTACAGAGTGAGTTATAGAAGGAGAAGGCTACATAGAGAAACCATATCTCAAAAACAAAGGGAACAAAAGTAATATATATGATGAAATTGATTATAATATAAAATTCTGTTAGGGCTAACTGCCAACTAAAAGAATATATTTTAAAATATATTTATAGTCTTAAAATGAAGCCTATAGGTCTGGGGTGATAAATTTCCACAATGTCAGTACTGAGTCAGATAAGGCAGGAGAATCATTAATTCAGTACAAGTCTGAGCTATACATTGATACCTACTCTGAAAAAGAGAGATGGAAAGAGAGAAGTCTTTATGAATCTAATAAACTTAATGTGAGCTCTTCCTTTTTGCAGTTCTTATCATCTTAAAGTTGGACTACATTGTATTGTATTTATTTATAAACTATTATAGAGATAGATGATGGAGAAATGATTGACAGAAAAATAGATAATTGATAGGTAAAATAGATTATAGTTCTAGGAGCAACAGTTTTGCCTAAACTGAACAGTCAAGAAGACACAATTTTGTGCCCATGAAGAAGTCTTGGACTCCTAAGCTGTGCTGGTGTGTGCCACCACCATATCACACTCTCACAATAAATTTCTATAGACGTTTTTATGAAATGCAAATTTATCATCTTGTAATTCATACAAACTCTATAGAATCCTTACTAGTCTGACACAGGTCTCTGTAGATCAAAATCAAGGTGTTGGCAGAGCTGAGGATGCCCACATCCTTTAGTTCATGGCACTGTTTGTCAGGAATGATGGACACTCAGTAATGACTTTCTTCTCCTGTCTGGTAATATACTCCAAATTGAAATAGTTCCTCCAGATTGGAGGATCCTCAAGACTCAAGAGTTCGGGAAATCTCAGTACTTTCACCTGATTTGTAAGACCTCTCCTACTTAAAGAAAGTTACACAAGCAGTAAAGAGAGATCCAGGGGTGTGAGCTATCACCCACATGGACTGGGGTTTGCAGCTTCCCTTCGAGTGGCTCCTTCCTGTAAGCAACCCCTCACCCCTTCTCCTATAAGCAATTCCCGTAAATTCCTTGACTTGCCAAATAGGACTTCATACAATCATTTCTTTGGACTGTTTATTATTACTTCCCTATCTGTGGTGAGTAGACATAGTTTGTGATTCCCCCAGAATAGCCCTATACTTTCTCCAACTGATTCCTCCTGTGGAAGAATGACTCATGACTGTGTGGGACTAGATCTCCTCATCTAAAACTCCTTGTATCGCATCTTCCAAGTGCCCTTTTCCATCAAGATAACACTGATGAAGGACTAGAATGCAGAGGTCTTTGAATATAAACCCTGTGGCACATGAGTGTACATATGTTTAATGTTGAAGGGCATTTACTCAGTATAGATTTCCACAGAACTACTCTTCAAATAAGTCTGTGCTCAAAGTAACAGTTCACTCAACAACTCTCACAACCTAATCATCCTTTCCTGTCTCATATAAAGGAAAATTAAAATTCCAGAGAGACTGGCATTCATACAAGCAATGAGAGGGAGAATTTCCCTGACCTCCACATCAACTCTTCATAACTATGGCCATCTGAAAGAAACAAGATTATAGTACTGTCCGGACCCTTTCATGTGCTTGTGTGCATGTACGTGAGAAAGAAGAAAGGGTGGGAGGGAGGGAGAAAGAGAGAACAAACTTGGGACTCTAGGACTCTATGACAGGGCAGTGGTAATTCTGAGGCTGGTTTTTTGTTTGTTTGTTTGTTTGTTTGTTTTGTTTTGTTTTGCAAGCTGAGAATACTTGTGTAGATTTACTGAAGGAGAAGTTCAAATCTCTCATTTTGCTGTTTTAAATATTTCAATGTTTGGAATGCTTCAGATTTAACATCTTTTTATTTTCCTCCATCTTTATTAAATTTGGTATTTCTTATTTACATTTCAATTGCTATTCCCTTTCCCGGTTTTCAGGCCAACATCCCCCTAACCCCTCCTCATCCCCTTCTATATGGGTGTTCCCCTCCCTATCCTCTCTCCATTACTGCCCTCCCCCCAACAATCACTTACACTGGGAGTTCAGTCTTGGAAAGACCGAGGGCTTCCCCTTCCACTGGTGCTCTTACTAGGCTATTAATTGCTACCTATGCAGTTGGAGCAAAGGGTCAGTCCATGTAGAGTCTTTGGGTAGTGTCTTAGTCCCTGGAAGCTCCGGTCGGTTGGCATTGTTGTTCATATGGTGTCTCAAGCCCCTTCAAGCTCTTTCAGTCCTTTCTCTGATTCCTTCAACAGGAGTCCCATTCTCAGTTCAGTGGTTTGCTGCTGGCATTCGACTATTTGCCATATTCTGGCTGTGTCTCTCAGGAGAGATCTACATCTGGTTCCTGTCAGCCTGCACTTCTTTGTTTCATCCATCTTATCTAGTTTGGTGGCTGTATATGTATGGGCCACATGGAGGACAGGCTCTGAATGGGCGTTCCTTCAGTCTCTGTTCTAAACTTTGCCTCCCTCTTCCCTCCCAAGAGTATTCTTGTTCCCCTTTTAGAGAAGGAATGAAGCATTCGAATTTTGGTCATCCTTCTTGAGTTTCATGTGTTCTGTGCATGTAGGGTAATTTGAGCATTTGGGCTAATTACCACTTATCAATGAAAAACACCAAGTGTGTTTTTCTGTGATGGGTTACCTCACTCAAGATGATATTTTCTACTTCCATACATTTGCCTAGGAATTTCATAAAGTCATTGTTTTTGATAGCTGAGTACTATTCCATTGTGTAGATGTACCACATTTTCTGTATCCATTCCTCTGTTGAAGGGCATCTGGGTTCTTTCCAGCTTCTGGCTATTATAAATAAGGCTGCGATGAACATAGTGGAGCATGTGTCTTTGTTATTTGTTGGGGCATCTTTTGGGTATATGCCCAAGAGAGGTATAACTGGGTCCTCAGGTGGTTCAATGTCCGATTTTCTAAGGAACCACCAGACTGATTTCCAGAATGGTTGTACCAGTCTGCAATCCCACCAACAATGGAGGAGTGTTCCTCTTTCTCCACATTCTAGCCAGCATCTGCTGTCACCAGAGTTTTTGATCTTAGCCATTCTGACTGGTGTGAGGTGGGGTCTCAGGGTTGTTTTGATTTGAATTTCCCTTATGACTAAAGATGTTGAACATTTCTTTAGGTGCTTTTCAACCATTCCGCATTCCTCAGCTGTGAATTCTTTGTTTAGATCTGAACCCCATTTTTAATAGGGTTATTTGTCTCCCTGCAGCCTAACTTTGTGAGTTCTTTGTATATTTTGGATATAAGCCCTCTATCTGTTGTAGGATTGGTAAAGATCTTTTCCCAATCTGATGGTTGCCATTTTGTCCTAACAACAGTGTCCTTTGCCTTACAGAAGCTTTGCAGTTTTATGAGATCCCATTTGTCGATTCTTGATCTTCGAGCATAAGCTTTTGGTGTTTTGTTCAGGAAATTTTCTCCAGTACCCATGTGTTCAAGATTCTTCCCCACCTTTTCTTCTATTAGTTTGAGTGTGATTTGATGTGGAGGTCCTTGATCCACTTGGACTTAAGCTTTGTACAGGGTGATAAGCATGGATCGATCTGCATTCTTCTACAAGCTGTCCACTATTTGAACCAGCACCATTTGCTGAAAATGCCATCTTTTTTCTATTGGATGGTTTGGGCTCCTTTGTCAAAAATCAAGTGACCATAGGTGTGTGGGTTCATTTCTGGATCTTCAATTCTATTCCACTGGTCTATCTGTCTGTTTCTGTACCAATACCATACAGTTTTTATCACTATTGCTCTGTAATACTGCTTGAGTTCAGGGATAGTGATTCCCCCGGAAGTCCTTTTATTGTTGAGCTATCCTGGGTTCGTTGTTATTCCAGATGAATATGCAAATTTTTTTCTAATTCTCTGAAGAATTGGATTGGCATTTTGATGGGGATTGCATTGAATCTGTAGATCTCTTTTGGTAAAATGGCCATTTTTACTATATTAATCCTGCCAATCCATGAGAAAGGGAGATCTTTCCATCTTCTGAGGTCTTCTTCAATTTCTTTCTTCAGAGGCTTGAGGTTCTTATCATACAGATCTCTTACTTGCTTTGTTAAAGTCACACCGAGTTATTTTATATTTTTTGGGACTATTATGAAGGATGTCATTTCCCTAATGTCATTCTCGGCTTGTTTCTCTTGTGTGTAGAGAAAGGCTACTGATTTATTTGAGTTAATTTTATACCCAGCCACTTTGCTGAAGTTGTTTATCAGGTTTAGTAGTTCCCTGGTGGAACTTTTGGGATCACTTAAATATACAATTATATCATCTGCAAATAGTGATATTTTGACTTCTTCCTTTCCAATTTGTATCCCTTTGATCTCCTTTGCTGTCTGATTGCTCTGGCTAGGACTTTGAAAACTATATTGAATAAGTAGGGAGAGAGTGGGCAGCCTTGTCTAGTCCCTGATTTTAGTGGGATTGCTTCAAGTTTCTCTCCATTTAGTTTAATGTTAGCTACTGGTTTGCTCTATATGGCTTTTACTATGTTTAGGTATGGGCCTTGAATTCTTGTTCTTTCCATGACTCTTATCATGAAGGGGTGTTGAATTTTGTCAAATGCTTTCTCAGTATCTAATGAAATGATCATGTGGTTTTTATATTTCAGTTTGTTTATATAGTGGATTATGTTGATGGTTTTCCATATATTAAACCATCCCTGCATCCCTGGCATGAAGCCTACTTGATCATGATGGATGCTTGCTTTGATGTGCTCTTGGATTTGGTTTGCAAGAATTTTATTGAGTATCTTTGTGTCAATATTCATAAGGGAAATTGGTCTGAAGTTCTCTTTCTTTGTTGTGTCTTTGTGTGGTTTAGGTATAAGAGTAATTGTGGCTTCATAGAAGGAATTCGGTAGTGCTTCATCTGTTTCAATTTTGTGGAATAGTTTGGATAGTATTGGTATGAGGTCTTCTATGAAGGTCTGATAGAATTCTGCACTGAACCCATCTGGACCTGGGCTCTTCTTGGTTGGGAGACTTTTAATGACTGCTTCTATTTCTTTAGGAGTTATGGGATTGCTTAAATGGTTTATTTGTTCCTGATTTAACTTCGTACCTGGTATCTGTCTAGGAAATTGTCCATTTCCTGCAGATTTTCAAGTTTTGTTGAATATAGGCTTTTGTAGTAGGATCTGATGATTTTTTGATTTTCCTCTGACTCTGTCGTTATGTCTCCCTTTTCATTTCTGATTTTGTTAATTTGGCCACACTCTCTGTGTCCTCTGGTTAGTCTGGCTAAGGGTTTATCTATCTTGTTGATTTTCTCAAAGAACCAGCTTTTGGTTCTGTTAATTCTTTGTATAGTCCTTTTACTTTCTATTTGGTTGATTTCAGCTCTGAGTTTGATTATTTCCTGCCTTCTACTACTCCTGGGTATGTTTGTTTCTTTTTGTTCTAGAGCTTTTAGGTGTGCTGTCAAGCTGCTGATATATATTCTCTCCTGTTTCTTTCTGCAGGCACTCAGAGCTATAAGCTTTCCTCTTAGCACAGCTTTCATTATGTTCCATAAGTTTGGGTATGTTGTACCTTCATTTTCATTAAATTCTAAGAAGTCTTTAATTTCTCTTTTTATTTCTTCCTTGAGTAGGGCATTATTCAACTTCCATGTATATGTGGGCATTCTTTCCTTATTGTTATTGAAGACCAGCTTTATCCCGTGATGGTCTGATAGGATGCATGGGATTATTTCTATCTTTCTGTATCTGTGGAGGCCTTTTTTATGACTGATTATATGGTCAATTTTGGAGAAAGTACCATGAGGTGGTGAGAAGAAGGTATATCCTTTTGTTTTAGGATAGAATGTTCTATAAATATCAGTTAAGTCCATTTGGTTCATGGCTTCTCTTTGTCTATGTCTCTGTTTAATTTCTGTCTCCATGATCTGTCCATTGATGAGAGTGAGATGTTGAAATCTCCCTACTATTATTGTGTGAGTGCAATGTGTGCTTTGAGCTTTAGTAAGGTTTTTTTTATGTATGTAGGTGCCCTTGTATTTGGAGCATAGATATTTAGGATTGAAGTTCATCTTGGTGGATTTTCCTTTGATGAATATGAAGTGTCCTTCCTCATCTTTTTTGATGACTTTTGGTTGAAAATCAATTTTATTCGTTATTAGAATGGCTACTCCAGCTTGCTTCTTCAGACCATTTGCTTGGAAAGTTGTTTTCCAGGCTTTTACTCTGAGGTAATCTCTGTCTTTGTCTCTGAGGTGTGTTTCCTGTAGGCAGCAAAATGTTGGGTCCTCATTGTGTATTCAGTTTGTTAATCTGTGTCTTTTTATCCGGGAATTGAGTCCATTGATGTTGAGAGATATTAAGGAATAGTGATTGCTGCTTCCTATTATATTTGTGTTTGGATGTGAGATTATGTTTGTGTGCTTGTCTTCTCTTAGTTTTGTTGCAAAACCATTAGTTTCTTGCTTTTTCTAGGGTGTAGCTTGCCTCCTTGTGTTGAACTTTACCATTTACTATCCTTTGTAGGGCTGGATTTATAGAAAGATATTGTGTAAATTTGGTTTTGTCATGGAATATCTTGGTTTCTCCATCTATGTTAATTGAGAGTCTTGCTGGATACAGTAACCTGGGCTGGCATTTGTGTTCTCTTAGAGTCTGTATGACATCTTTCCAGGATCTTCTGGGTTTCATAGTCTCTGGTGAGAAGTCTGGTGTAATTCTGATAGGTCTTTATATGTTACTTGACCTTTTTCCCTTAGTGCTTTTAGTATTCTTTGTTTTGTGTATTTGGTGTTTTGACTATTATGTGACAGGAGGATTTTCTTTTCTGGTCCAATCTATTTGGAGTTCTATAGGCTTCTTGTATGTTTACGGGCATCTCTTTCTTTATGTTAGGGAAGTTTTCTTCTATGATTTTGTTGAAGATATTTACTGGTCCTTTGAGTTGGGAGTCTTCACTCTCTTCTATACCTATTATCCTTAAGTTTGATCTTCTCATTGTGTCCTGGATTTCCTGTATGTTTTGGATCAGTATATTTTTCTATTTTACATTATCTTTGACAGTTGTGTCGATAATTTCTATGGAATCTTCTGCTCCTGAGATTCTCTCTTCTATCTCTTGTATTCTGTTGGTGATGCTTGTATCTACGGCTCCTTGTCTCCTCCTTTCATTTTCTATATCCAGTGTTATCTCCCTTTGTGCTTTCTTTATTGCTTCTATTTCCAATTTTTAATTCATTCACCTGTTTGATTGTGTTTTCCTGTAATTCTTTCAGGGATTTTTGCATTTCCTCTCTATAGGCTTCTGCTTGTTTATTTGTGTTTTCCTACTTTTCTCTAAGAGAGTTCTTTATGTCTTTCTTGAAGTCCTCCATCATCATGATCAAATGTGATTTTAAATCTAGATCTTGCTTTTCTGGTGTGTTTGGATATTCATTGTTTGCTTTGGTGGAAGAATTGGACTCCGATGGTGCCATATAGTCTTGGTTTCCATTGTTTTGATTCCTGTGCTTGCCTCTTGCCATCACATTGTCTCTGGTGTTACCTTGTTCTGCTATTTCTGACAGTGGCTAGACTGTCCTATAGGCCTGTGTGTCAGGAGTGCTGTAGACCTGTTTTCCTGTTCTCTTTAAGCCAGTTATGGGAACAGAGTGTTCTGCTTTCAGGCGTGTACTATCTACTGGTCTTCAAGTGTTCCTGTGGGCGCATGTCCTGAGTCTACAAGGCAAGTCACCTGGAGCAGAAAAGTTGGTCTTACCTCTGGTCTCAGGCCTGAAGTTGCTCCTCTGAGCCGGGTTTCAGCTGTCCGTGAGGGCAGCAACCAGAAGGGCCTGCCCCGCCTCTTCTCGGGTCCCTGTGCACAGGGACCCAGATGGCTCTAGGCGTTTTCCTCTAGAGTCAGAAATGTGGGCAGAGAGTAGTCTCCTCTGGCTTTCCAGGCATGTCTGCCCCTCTGAAGGTCTAGCTCTCCCTCCCACGGGATTTGGGTACAGGGAGCTGTTTGACCGGGTCCCTTTGGATCCAGGTGGTGTCTGGACCGCAGCCTTGAGTGCCCCTATCTTCCTGTTCCCAGAGGCCCTATACAGTTTCCTCTTGGGCCAGGGATGTGGGCAAGGGTGGGCAGTACTGGCGGTCTCTCCTGCCCTGCAGTCTCAGGAGTGCCCACCTGTCTGGGCAATGGGCTCTCTCTTCCCACGGGGTTTGGGAGCAGGGAGCTGTGGGCTGGGATCCAGATTTTGCATCTTTTTAATGCTGCATTTGTACTGCACCCACTATAGATAAGTGGACATACTCATATTAATCACTAGGTGGCAACAAAAAGCTGCAGTCTCCCTAGATGCTGAGCTTAAAAGAAGACAGCATTCTTGGAATTTACAACAGCCAAAGGAGTTCCACCAAGAATGATGTAGTTCACTTGTCTAGAAGCACTGTGCGTTATTCCATCCAGAACAATGTAGTTTTCCTATCTAGAACCATCGTGTGCTATTCTGTCCAGAAGTCACATTTGTGGACTTGTTACCTTCCAGATCACACAACCAGTTTTAACCCTGTCTGTTACCCAAGCCTGGCACTCTGCTCTTTCTTAATTGCATCTAATTTTTGGTATGCTGCATGTTGAGCCTAAAATTGTGTCTACATATTTGGGTTTTTTTTTTTTTGAGCTAGAAAACATATTTGTACTCTGCATTCAGAAGTCCTTTAATTAGTTGTGTGATTTCAAAATGTAAAAGTTTGTTTGTGCTTGCCTCTCAGTACAAATTAGATTCAAGAGAACAGCAAACCCAAATTGGTGTTTCTTTTTTCTTTCTTTTTTTAAAATTATTTTTATTTCTGTGTATGTGTGTGCACACGCACATATACACACATATGCACACACACACACACACACACACGCGCGCGCGCGCGCGCGCGCGCACATGCACACACATGCAAGTGCCAGAGAAGAGAAAAAGAAAGTGATATGGATCTCATAGAACTGGAATTGCATATGGTTCTAAACTACCAGGTGTGGGCACTGGCAATGGAATGCAGATCCTCTGGAAAGGCAGCAAGCGCTATTAAACGCTGAGCCCCCCCACACACACACCGCTGTTTCGAATTGTGATCATTAATTGAAATTTTTAAACAAAAACACAGCTGGGAATGAGTTACAGACTCAAGAAGAATAGCAAAGTGTAAGTAAGGTCTGTAAAATTTAGCTTTGCCAGCATAGAGGAGTCAGCATCAGCAATGGCTAAGCTTTGGGTTTATTTTTCTCCTGGGAAAAAGGTGATCTGAATCCTGATGGAGTAAGAGCTGACAAAGGAGACGTCAGAAAGTCTGTCTCTGCCAAGCCACAGAATTTGATGCGCCAGCCAAAAGAACTTGGCAGCAAAATATAAGGTAGGTGTTAGCACCTATAATTGATTTTAATTATATGTTTTATAATTACATAAATCCATTAAGCATAAAGGAGAGGAAGGCTATGTTCCTAATGAAGAAGAAATTTACCTAGCTAGCTGCAGAACAAAAGCATACACAAAGAGTGGGGAGAATCGATTTATTTTACTTGAAATAGATGATACACAATACAGTAAAATCCCAAGTATATATGCTATTCTTGATGCATTCATATAAATGCTAGGAATTCTTTGAAACCATGTAAATCAGGATCTCTCCATCTCCTTTAGCAGAAAGCCCTAATCGCAATTAACTGGCTCAGAAGGTAAGCTTTCTATGTCTGAGAAACTCTGTCTGAGTTTGATGAAGAGATGGCTTCAGAAGCCGGCAAAGGCTGTTTCCTATTGTTAAGTTCTAAGCAACCATTAATCTTGCTGGTGATGTGACACTATAACTTTATACATTCTTTGATTGTGCTGTTAATTGAAAACCTTATTGAAGAGTCTCTTTTGTGGTGAAGGTCTTGAAAACTAATGAACCAATTCTGAGTCTGATGAAGATGATTCATTTACTAGTAAGTCCAAGTCCAGAGGAAATCATAAAACTCTGGGATCGGTGGAGACAGAAAACTCTTTGAGACTAAAATGGACGAGATATTCCATATTTACTCCCTTTCTTATTTTACGGAACTGAGTGGCCTTGACAATGTTCATCCACTTTAGCTACCTTTTCAAATGTGCTTTTGTAACATTGTATCATCCCTAGTACACAGGTAATTGATAAGGTAGAGCTAGCTTTCCCTGGCACCTGAAAGAAGTCACTCTTAATATTCTTTCAAAAGCAGAATGCCTGGAGGGTGGGGGAGGGAGCAGAATGCCCGTTGATGTTTTGTGGAGAAAGCTAAAGATAAAATTCAATGAAGAGGCAACATAAGTCCACTATCATTCCAGAAAAAACCGTATACCAGTGGTTCCCAACCTGTGTATTACAACCCCTTAAGAGTTGAACGAAGCCCTGTTGTGGAGCACAGAAGGGAAGATTCAGAATAATTTATAAAACGTTGTCGCAAAGACACCCTACTGTGATCCTGAGAATAACCTAATGCTAATGATAATGTGATGATCCACCATCTTCCCTTCTCACGGGACACTACTCAGAACCTTCCTCACTGTTACCACTTCCTCACTGTGACCATTCCATTTTACCTTCCTTTCTAGTAAGCCACATACACAGAGGAGACGGTAATAAAAACGTATCATTTAAATGAAGACAAGAAGGAAACCAAACATTAGATGGAGGAATGATGGAGATGGAATTCAGACATGATTGAGCAAAGCGATGCTAGTTCACAGTCACCATATGAAAAGCATAGTGGTAAAGGTTTCCTGCCATCACATTTACTCTCAACAGCTCTCTGAGGTAGCTATTATGGGCATAGGACAAAACAGCACTCCAAATTATTGATGTTTGTACAGGTACTGAGCAGCACAGCTAAATTTCAATTCACTTAAAATTTCATGCCCATTCAAAATGGAACATTACAACACAACAGTCTTCATAAGCACATGATGGAACTGCATAAAGATGGGGGGGTCTCACTCTATATATTGATTTTGGAAATAGGATTTTGTATAGACTTCTGTCCATAAGCATCAGAAAGAAAAAAAAGAAAGAGATTATACTGGCATTCTAGTATCAGAAAGAAAAAAAAAACTTTGAAAGGTGCAACTCTCAAGGTTTCAATTCAATACCTTCTTGTCTGTCTTCCTCGTTTTCCTCAACCACCCTGTCTCCAAGGAAGCTATAGGGACCCTGTGAGGTGTCACCCACACATAGAAGATTGGGTACGGAAATTTCTCTCCAGTCCTGACACGAAGGGATGCGAATATGTTTGACGTCTTCACTCCCAGGAATGAAGCCAAACACTTTCTTGATTCTATGTCTGATAAGAAGTCGGGAATGCTCCTCGGCAGCTTGCTTGAAGAGCATTCTCTCATTGTGGAGGTGGTTGGCCCAGTAGTGATGCTGCAGAGAGGTGAGGGGAGAGCAACATCTCGCCAGACATTTAGAGACCAGGTGAGCAATGGTTGCCAAAACGACCAGAATCCAGCCCAGCATCTACACACAATCAGCAGGAATTAGTGGGTTTAAGCATTGATATGGCAAATATTCAAGAAATAGCTATGGTAAGAGGGAGCCTGGCAGACCTCAGAAGATGTGGGTAAAATCTTTGCTTCTGGTTTTTAATATATACTATAGGATGATGATCATTTGGTATGGAAATATCCATGATAGAAGGACAGGTCAAGCCATATCAGCATAGCCTTCATATTACAAAGGAATTTGACTTGTTAATGGTCAAATGGGTTCTAAGTACCATCCTTGAAGTGATAAATGCTACAAACCACCAATTAACCTTACATAAAATGTTTAAACCTTGTCCTTTGCTTATAACCCAATCTTGCTTCTTGATCATTAGGTATGGAGCCATGAGTTTGTTGGAGGCTTAATTAATATTTGATAATAATGGTGGTGAAGATGACGCTGTGGTGAACATTAATGGCAGCCTCCCAAGGTCTTCAGTGACCTGTACCAAGTACTCACAGACCTCACAGACATGTGTTCCTGCATCCCTCTTTTTTATCTCTTGAAACCAAAGAAGTCAGTAAGCAACTATAAGTTATAACTGTAGTTTCTTACAGTTTTCCTTTTTAGATAGTCTAAGACAGCTTTATTTGTGACTACTTAGTTCCAGCATTTTAAACACTGAATTTTTTGCTATAGACTCTTTTGTTCCCCTCTGTATCATTCTTTTAAAAGTATTTAACAACTAACTGGCAGGTAAATGAGGAAGGCAAGGAGTACTGAGGAAGATTGCTAATAGTACACAGTCACTGGTGGGCAGTGCAGAAGCCTACACAAGCTCCTCTTCCTGAGCTGGTTTTGTCATTAGTCATTACAAACGAACAAACAACAAAATGACCGCCCCCCCAAAAAAAACCAGTTATGACAAATATTATCTTAATGGAAATTTTCTGATTTTTCTTCAATTGGGTATTAGCGCAGCATTTCAGGATTCTGTGTCTCAAATTTACTTTTTCTAAATGAACAGTATCTAAATAACTGAAAGGTAAGAGACAAAAATCCACTGAAGCCATTGCAATCAGTGCTTTCACGTCTAGTACTTTGAAAATAAGTTTTAATTCATCCCTTGGAGAAATTCCTGGTTTTTTTTCTTGCCCAAATGTAAAATTGCACTACTGGAATTTATCTAAAAGTATTGCAGGCTCATGTCTTCCTCATGCACCATCTCTCTGACACCAATCTGTCCATTATGTTTAGAACCACCACTGGAGGTTTTAAAAACACAATTGAGCTTCTGTAATTTCAGAAAAACATTTTTAGTATAGAAGAACACAAATGTGCAGAAAAGTGAGATTTAATGGTACAGCACTATTCTAATAATATTTGTAATACTACCAAAATTCATTATTTCCAACAGAGACTAGGTACAGTCCTGAGCTTTTTAAATGTGATAGTTCATTTTCTCATCCACAACCATTTAAATGACAGATTCTATTATGATCTTCCTTTCACAGCTAGGAATGGGAAGCGTGGAGAAGTACAACTAAACAGCAACAACAACAACAACTAAACAACAACAACAAAACTAATTGGTTACTAAGGCAAAGTAACAGGAATGAAACATGTCTACTGACCTCCAACAACCTATCTATGCACATGCATCTGTCCAGTAGAATACATTTGGATGCATGGGATCTAACATGTCCTCTGAATTCAGGAACAGCAGACCTGCTCATAGAGACTGTAACAAGTTTGGAATAGTAGGACAATGGGAGGGAGGGTTGTGGGGGGAGTTCATGAACTCACCTGTGACTGATACCTGTGTAGAAGAGCCACTTCATCTCTTATTGGAATCACATCAGAGGGAGCTGACGTATAGCATGGAAATCCAGCTAGCATCTCTTCCCGTTTGCTAGGAGTGAAATTGGCAAACATCGGGTACTGGTCCACAGAGGCGAACTCACTTGCTGCACATTCATAGTAGGTACCTGTCAGCAGGGTCACTGTCAGCCATGTCAGCGGAGCGACCAGAGCCCTCCCAGTGATGTTGAAGAACATGAGGCAGGCCAGCCTCCTCTCCAAAGGGCTGCTTCTCCGATATGGAGGGGTACAGCTACAGCAGCAGTACTCGCTGGCAACTGCCCACATTTGACCTCGTAGAGCATAGCCAGCAATCAGAAGGATCAAGGCAGGAACCACAAGAAAAGCTGAACCGTAATAGAAATTTTTTCCAACTTGACACGGACAACTGAACGTGTAAGAGGAGAATAGTTGCTGCCCACAAACAGTCAAAATCGCTATCAAAGAATTGATGCACGGTTCACTTCTGAGCAGAGAAGATGGAATACAGTTCAGATCTGGGCTCATTGTGGAAGCTCTGACACAGCCAGCTGGTGGCCCTTTCTGATGGCTAGACTACCAGCTAGGACCATTTTATAGGATAGCACTGGTTTAACTGGTTGTGTCAAGTAACCCAGACATCCTTGTATGTTTAAAGGATTCTAAGACTCTTCTCATGTACTTTGTGAATCCTGAGCTAATAAATTCACACCAGATAGTAGCTGGGAGAGAGAGAGAAGGGATCTCAGTTTTGTTTGAAAAGAGAACTCGGAGTCTCATCAGGAATGACCACAGCACACTTGCCAGACAGAGTCCCTCCATCTTTCAGTGCACCACTTTGTACCACAGAAAATGTTAAGCATCAGACAGCATGGCCTAAGAAGCAAAGCAGAGACACTCTTATCTCAGTGACAGATTCTCCAGACAAAGCATTACAAAACACAGAGAAATGGTGAGTATCAAATATTAAAGGAATCCAAAATTTCTAGGGGGTCCCAAAAGCTAAAAAAAAAAAAAAAAAAAAAAACAGGAGGCCAGGAACAAGGGAGCTACCTCAAAAGAGAGATATGTGTCAGTAGAATATTGCTATATGCTGATATCAAAGTTAAATTGCAAACTTATTTTTAGTTATACGAAAATGTGACTTTTCAAACAGTTTTATAGCTTTGAATAAATGAAATGATCAAACGTTCATTTGAAATGCAGCTTAATTTGTATTTCTTTTCCATACGATTTATGTGTAAATGGGGGTTGACTGGATTTATAAATCTTCATTCTCAAAACCTCAGCTGGGTATGCTAAAATACATTGTTAGTGAACAGAGAGATTATACTGAGAAAATGCACCCTACACAGAAAGACAGACAACATAGTTCACAAAGCAACTGAGAACACAGAAGATAGATGAAGCCCGAAAGGAAAGAAAAAGAGCTAGGCAGAGAAGCAATACTTAAAAAAAAAAAACAGCTTTCACATAGAAGAAGTTTGCTGCTTTGAGCAGTATAAGAAGAAAGCCATATCTGGACTCATTGAAGTAAAAACAGAGATAGTCTTAGAAGGTGCAAGACAGAAAAGATAGATATTGCACCACAAAATGACCATAGACCTAGGGCAGCATTCCTTCCAGTGACAACAGAAAACAGAAGACACTACATCAGCAGGGGATTCAATAGCAGTAAGGCATCGTTCAAGACAGAGCAGAATAAAAACAGATAAAGAGCACGTGCTCATTGAGAGGACTACAAAAGGATGCATTTCAGCAAGAGGACAGACCTCAGAGCAATGGTGAGCTCAAAACACCTAACAATTCTCCTTGGTAGGTGTAGAGATTATTACTTTTATTTCAAAAACATAGAACTAGATATTATTATAATATATAATATATCTATCCATATATAAATATGCTTATATACATTATATGTATATATAATATATAATGTTACAACAATCTATAACAATATATTATTATAACACAAGTTCACTAAATATCTACCAAGAATACTGAAAATATTAACTGACCAGACATTGCTGAGGATGTAGAACAGCTGGAGCTCTCATACACTGTTGACAGGAATATCTAGTCTATTTGGAAAATTGTGTTTTTCTTAACAGTTTATCTATCCCCACCATATAATGTTCGTATCTCCTAGTTATTTGTTAATAAAGGAAAGGATATATTTATGTAAATACTTATACTTGAATATCCATAAAAATTTCCTTCATAAAAACTGTAAACTAAAAAAGTTCCAATTGTCCACTACCGCATGTGTGTGTGTGTGTGTGTGTAAGTAATTTTCTAGATGAAAAACTGAAAAATAACTGTGTATTATGTTCTTTATATAAAACTCTAGAAAATATAGCCAGGTATGAGGCACAAGCCTTTAATCCAAGTACATAGGAGGCAAATACAGAGGCAAGTGGATCTCTATAAGTTCACTGGTTTACATAGTGACTTTCAGGGCAGCAAGGACTACATAGACAGACCCTATCTCAAAACAACAAACTCTAGAAAATATAAATAGATCAGTGCTTTCTGAGAAAAACAGGAAAAGAGGGATAAGAAGAAGGTTGTAAAGAAAGAAAGGAGAAGACCTTTGAGAGGCAGACTCTTCTGCCCAGTGTTTGGAGTTGTGGAGGAGATGCCAGTGCTATCAAAAGATTTATTCTTTTTTTCCAAGGACACCAGGTCAGCGAATGCCAAGCAAGGTCACACCAGGAGGCTTCAAACTGGGTCAGAAGGTGGGAGAAGGAAGAGAAAGCCTAGACCAGAACCTTTACTGGGGTATCTGTGGGAAAGATAAGGCAGATCAGGGGAACACTGAAGCTTGGCTTTTAAATAAATATAGTGGACTTTGTGGAGATTATCCCTATATATCTGCAATCTGGGAATGGTTGGTTTAGGGCAGAAAAGTATTAATTCAGTATGTGAGCATTAGATAAGGTGATGGCTCTGGCATTTGACTCTGGCTTATAGGGGAAATACAAATAGCTTATTATTTGGCTCCCTAATTAATGGATACCAAGTAGATAAACATAGAACAGGGAGATAACAGTGTTAATTACATTGATTAAAAACTCGATCTATATACTTATCAAATGGTGTATCAAATATGTCTCAGTAAACCATAAACATTTTAAGTATGATCACTAAAACTAGGTATTCTATTTATAGATCATTTAAACACAGAGGGAATGAAAAAAGAATCTTTATAGGAAAGGAGAGAGTAAATAAAGACAAGAGGATAATAAGAAGAAAAGACAAAACTACAATATAAAGTGAGATCAGACACATCGACGAAGATGATAAAAAAATTTAAAGAACTAACAGTGACTTAATGCTTACTGTCTGCTAGGCACAGTGTTAAGAACACTGAATTTCCTGAGTAATCCAATCTTCAGGTATGGTAAGTTTAGGGAGCTTGCCTAGCACCCCACGCAAATGAATGGGGGAGTTAAAATTAGGACCCAGGTAGACTGACACACATCTTTAACCACCATACCAGAGCTGGTTTAAACCAGCCTGTGTACTGTTTTCAAAACAGCTGTGCTGCCTACAAGTGACCTTCCCCAAACTATAGTGCACACAAAGCTTGAAAACAAAGATATGGAAGCATGGATCACTGTTAAGAATAATATTAGGAGAGACCGACTACAGGTCATTTAAAGGACTATCTGCACACTCCATCAAAGAAAAACACTGCATTAAGAAGATATGGGCAGATGTCCATGATGGCATAACTTTAAAATATGTAAGTGGAAGAACCAGCCAAATGAAAAGAAAGAATTATTTCCCAGGGAGATTTTAATGTAACAGTAACAAGTGATCAAATAAGCAATAGTAGTTAAATGATAAAAAGAATAAATTTAGCAAGTCTTCGCTAAGTCAGATCACTAAAGATACATGACATTCTATAACCTTAAAAATAGAAGATAAATATTTTATAAATCCCACAAATAATTTCCCTCTGAAATTGGTTGATGGTCACCAAGATCATCCCCAGAGAATCACCAAGGAAATCTCAGTATCAATATACAATAACAAAGAAATTGATTCAGAAACCAAGGCTTGGTGTACTGCAGAGGTGGGGTTAGTAATGTATGGCATGGGGGCCAAATTGGCCACTGCTCATTTTGCCTGACTTTTGAGTTAAGAATGACTTTTGCATTTTAAAATGGTTTTAAAAAACCAATAATATGTGACATGAAAAATAAATGAAATTCAAATGTTAGTGCTTATTACTAAAGTTTTGTTGGAAAAGTCATATTGACTACTTATTGGAATTGGCTGCTTTTCTATTGACAGAGAGGAATTATCATGACAGAATCTGTCAGGCAAAACCTAACTAACCTAGTACGTGGTTCATTCCAGAAAGATTTGCTTGACTGATGTTAATCTGTATAAATAAATTGTCTACAGTGACAGGTATTGCTGTGGATAAACCTCAACAAACTCTGACAGAAAAGTACTGGCTGTGAGGTGCATGCTATATGATACCACTATAAAGTAAAGTCACATGTACTATTTCATATTATGCATGGATGGGAACATATGTGGAACTTTGAAGCATGCTTAGGAATGATAAAATACCAAGGTCCACAGAGCAATGACCACTAAGTAGGGAAAAAAGATAGGGTTTAAGAAAGTTTTGAATATTTTAGCTGGTTTAGACTTGCTTTATGGCTTAAAGCAAAGTCCAGAGCATATATACCAAAGCTTGGTAGCACATACCACATCCTTCTTTGTTTATTAGCTCATTCATTATAGTATAGGGGAAGAAAATTATAGAGCATCCCTTGTGGAAGCTGCATAGGACACAGAAGAGCACTGTTTGAACCCTACTACAGAAGGACTTCATTAATGCATATCTGTAAGGATGTGGTTTGCAGGTTCCTTTTTGGCATTTCCATGTGCACTGGATTTGGGTTAACCTGCCCCTTACCCCTCCCACACCTACACTTAATCTTTTGTACCCTCCATATTTTTCCTTTCACTTTAATATTATGCGTGTTCTGTTACCCCAACTATGCCTCTCCTAGGCGTCTCTGGTGAGCACACAACCCTTTCTCTCATAAATACACATTTATCAAAATTCAGAGTTAAAACCCACATAGAAAAGAAACATGATTGACTTTCTAAACCTGTGTCCTCACTTAATGTAACATGTTCCAGTCACATGCATTCTCCTATAAGTTTCTTAACTTTGGTTTTCTGTATTGTTTACTTTGATAAAAATGAATCTCAAAGTGTACAGGTGTCACCTGTTCAACTTCTGCTATAGATCTGAACTGTGGGCCGCCACCCAGATGGACCCAACTGAGTGCTACAAAAGGTTAGCTCTGAGTATCACAGGAGGAAAATACACAAAGTGTGAATGCCAGAAGGAATTTCTGGGATCCTTCCAGTCTCTGCCTGCCACCCTATGCCACAGCTCTCTGTATCCAAACTCCAAGGAAAAAGAGCTGGTCTCTCAGAAGTGTTGACACACCTGAGAGCACAGGTGAGACCACCATTTATTCTCACATTCCTGGCCCAAGAAGAACCTGTCCAGAGCCCAAAGGTCACAGGAACTGAGAAGCAGTCTAGGACAGGATGTTTCTGGTTTCTGCCTGTGCCTGGAGCTGACCCTGTGCCACAGTTCTCTGTACCCACATGCCACTGGAAGAAAGTTGGTCTCCCAGGAGTGATGACACACCTGAGAGCACAGCTGAGACCACCACTTCTGCTCCTACGGACCCATCTGGAATCCTCAGGACGCAGAAACTGAGGAGCAGTCTGGGACAGGATCCTTCCAGTTTCTGTCTGCAACCTGAGCTGACCCTGTGCCACAGCTCTCAGTACCCAGATACTGCAGGGAGAGAGCTGGTCTCCCACTAGTGCTAACATAGAGGCTCACAGTAGGATCGAGCCACTGTCAAAGACAGCAAGAGCAGCTAATACCAGAGATAAGAAAATGGCAAGAGGCAAGAGCAAGAACCTAAGCAACAGAAACCAAGTCATTTTGACATCATCAGAACCCAGTTCCCTCACCACAGCAAGCCCAAGAAACCCCCAAACCCCGGAGAAACAAGACTTTGATTTAAAATCACAACTCATGAAGATGTTAAAGGACTTTAAGAAGGACAAGAACAACTCCCTTAAGGAAATACAGGACAATGCAGGTAAACAGGTAGAAGCCCTTAAAGAGGAAACAGAAAAATCAACCAAATATGTGAAGGAATTGAACAAACCATCCAGGATCTAAAAAGTGGAAATAGAAATAATAAAGAAATCACAAAGGGAGACAACCCTGGAGAAAGAAAACCTAAGAAACAGATCAGGAGTCATAGACACAGACATTACCAAAAGAATACAAGAGACAGAAGAGAGAATATCAGGGGCAGAAGATACCATAGAAAACATTGACACAACAGTCAAAGAAAGTGCAAAATGCAAAATGCAAAAAGCTCTTAACCCAAAACAGCCAGGAATTCTAGGACACAATGAGAAGATCAAACCTAAGGATAAATAGGTATAGAGAATGGTGAAGATTCCCAACTTGAAAGGCCATTAAATATCTTCAAAAATTATAGAAGAAAACTTCCCTTATCTAAGAAAGAGATGCCCATAAAGCATGAAAGAAGACTACAGAACTCCAAATAGATTGGGCCAGAAAAGAAATTCATTCCGTCACATAATAGTCAAAACACCAAATGCACAAAACAAAGAAAGAATATTAAAAGCAGTAAGGGGAAAAAGTCAAGTAACATATAAACCAGACCTATCAGAATCACACCAGAATTCACAACAGAGACTATGAAAACTAGAAGATCCTGAGCAGATGTCATACAGGCCCTAAGAGAACACAAATGTTAGCCCAGGCTACTATATTGAGCAAAACTCTCAATTACCATAAGTAGAGAAAACCAAGATATTCCATGACAAAATCAAATTTACACAATATCTTTCCACAAATCCAACCCTACAAAGGATAATAGATAGAAACCTCCAACACAGGAAGGGAAGCTATACCCTAGAAAAAGCAAGAAATTAACCTTCTTTCAACTAATCCACAAGAAGATAGCCACACAAACATAATTCAACCTCTAACAACAAAAACAACAGGAAACAATAATCATTGGTCCCTAATATCTCTTAAGATCAATGGACTCAATTCCCCAATAAAAAGATATAGACTAACAGACTGGATACCTAAAGAGGACCCAGCATTTTGCTGCATACAGGAAACACACCTCAGTGACAAAAACAAACACTACCTCAGAGTAAAATGCTGGAAAACAATGTTCCAAGCAAATGGTCCCAAGAAACAAGTTGGAGAAGCCATTCTAATGTCAAATAAAATCTACTTTCAACCAAAAGTTATCAAAAAAGATAAGGAATGACACTTAATATTCATCAAAGGAATAATCCACCCAGATAAACTCTGAATTGTGAATATCTATGCTCCACATGCAAGGGCACCTACATTCATAGAGAAACCTTACTAAAGCTCAAAGCAGACACTGTATCTCAAACATTAATAGTGGGAGACCCCACTATACCCCACTATCATCAATGGACAGATCATGGAAACAGAAACTAAATAGAGACACAGTGAAATTAACAGAAGTTACAAACCAAATAGATTTAACAGATATCTATAGAACATTTCCTCCTAAAACAAAAGAATATACCTTCTCTTCAGCACCTCATGGTACCTTCTCCAGAACTAACCATATAATCAGTCACAAAACAGGCCTCAATAGATCAAGAAGATTGAAATAATCTCAAGCATCCTATCAGATCACCATGGACTAAGACTAGTCTTCAACAACAACAAAAACAACAGAAAGCCCACTTATACATAGAAGTTAAACAACGCTCTACTCGATGATAACTTGGTCAAGGAAGAAATAAAGAAAGAAATTACTTTTTAGAATTTAATTGGGGTTGGGGATTTAGCTCAGTGATAGAGCGCTTGCCTAGGAAGCGCAAGGCCCTGGGTTCGGTCCCCAGCTCCGGGGGGGGGGGAAGAATTTAATGAAAATGAAGGCACAACATACCCAAACTTATGGGACACAATGAAAGCAGTGCTAAGAGGGAAAATCATAGCTCTGAGTGCCTCCAAAAAGAAACTGGAGAAAGCATATACTAGCCGCTTGACAGCACACCTAAAATCTCTAGAACAAAAAGGAGCAAATACATCCAGGAGGAATAGAAGGCAGGAAATAATAAAACTCACAGTTAAAATCAACCAAGTAGAAACAAAAAGGTCTATACAAAGAATCAACAGAACCAAAAGCTGGATCTTTGAGAAAAATCAACAAGATAGATAAACACTTAGCCAGACTAACCAGAGGGCACAGAGAGTGTATCCAAATTAACAAAATCAGAAATGAAAAGGGAGACATAAAATCAGAAACTGAAGAAATTCAAAGAATCATGAGATCCTACTACCAAAGCCTATACTCAACAAAACTGGAAAATCTGGATGAAATTACCAATTTTATAGATACCAAGTACTAAAGTTAACTCAGGATCAGATAAACCATTTAAACAGTCCCATAACTCATAAAGAAATAGAGGCAGTCATTGAAAGTCTCCCAACCAAAAAAATCCCACAACCAGATAGGTTTAGTAGAATTCTATCAGACCTCCATAGAAGACCAAATACCAATACTGTCCAAACTATTGCACAAAATAGAAAGAGAAGGAACACTACCCAATTCCTTCTATGAAGCCACAACTTCGCTTATACCTAAATCACACAAAGACCCAATAAAGAGAACTTCAGACCAATTTCCTTTATGAATATCAATGCACAATCACTCAATAAAATTCTCACAAACCAAATACAAGAACACATCGAAATGATCATCCACCATGATGAAGTAGGCATCTCAGGGTCACAAGAATGGTTCAATATTCAGAAATCCATCAATGAAATCCATTAAATAAACAAACTCAAAGAAAAAACACATGATCATCATATTAATGCTCAGAAAGCATTTGACAAAATTCAACACCCCTTCATGTTAAAAGTCTTGGAAAGATCAGGAATTCAAGACTCATACATAAACATATTAAAAGCAATATACAACAAACCAGTAGCCAACATTAAACTAAATAGAACCTTGAGGAAATCCCACTAAAATCAGGGACTAGACAAGGCTGCCCACTCTCTCCCTACCTATTCCATATAATACTTGAAGTTCTTACCAGAACAATCAGACAACAAATGTAGGTCAAATAAGTACTAATTAGAAAGGAAGAAGTCAAAATATCACTATTTGCAGATGATATGATAGTATACTTAAGTGACCCCAAAAATTCCACCAGAGAACTCCTGAACTTGATAAACAATTCAGCAAATTGTCTGGATATAAAATTAACTCAAACACATCCGCAGCCTTCCTATACTCAAATGATAAATAGGCTGAGAAAGAAATTAGGGAAATAACACTCTTCACAATAGTCACATATCATATAAAATACCTTGGTGTGACTCTAACCAAGTAAGTGAAAGATCTGTATGACAAGAACTTCAAGTCTCTGGAGAAAGAAATTGAGGAAGATCTCAGAAGATGGAAAGATCTCCCATGCTCATGGATTGGCAGGATTAATATAGTAAAAATAGCCATTTTGCCAAAAGCAATCTACAGATTCACTGCAATCCCCATCAAAATTCCAACTCAATTCTTCATAGAGTTAGAAAGAGCAATTTGCAAATTCATTTGGAATAACAAAAAAAAAAAAAAAACCACAATAGTGAAAACTATCTCAACAGTAAAAGAACTTCTGGGTGAATCACCATCCTTGACCTCAAGCTGTATTACAGAGCAATAGTGTTAAACACTGTATGGTATTGGTACAGAAACAGGCAGGTAGATCCATAAAATAGAATGAAGACCCAGAAATGAACACATACACCTAGAGTCACTTGATCTTTGACAAAGGAGCTATAACCATCCAGTGGATAAAAAGCATTTTCAACAAATGGTGCTGGTTCTACCCAGCTTAATGATTCTTACTAAAAGTAGAAACACAACACTTGGGCATTATTTTGTCACAATTCTCTTCCCTACTCTAGTGCCAGGGCAAATGTTAATCATTTGCCTTCCTAAGCATCAAACTATGCTCTCTGTTTGTGAGAAGAATTTTTTTACACACGAAGAGGGGTTCTGGAAAACAAAAGGTTAGCATGTAGAAGAATGCAAATTGATCCATTTTTATCACGCTGTGCAAAGCTCAAGTCTAAGTGAATCAAGGACCTCCACATAAAGCCAGATATGCTCAAACTAAAAGAAGAAAAAGTGAGGAAGAGCCTCAAACACATGGGTACAGGGGACATTTTCCTGAACAGAACCCCCATGGGTTATGCTCTAAAATCAAGATTCAACAGATAGGACCTCATAAAATTGCAAAGCTTCTGTAAGACAAAGGACACTGTCATTAGGACAAAATGGCAACCAACAGACTGGGAAAAGATCTTTACCAATCCTATATCCAATAGGAGGCTAATATCCAATATATACAAAGAACTCAAGAAGTTAGACTACAGAGAACCAAATAACCCTATTAAAAATGGGATACAGAGCTAAACAAAGAATTCTCAGCTGAGGAATATGGAATGGCAGAGAAGTACCTAAAGAAATGTTCAACATCCTTAGTCATCAGGGAAATGCAAATCAAAATAACCCTGAGATTCCACCTCACACCAGTCAAATGGCTAAGATCAAAAACTCAGGTGACATCAGACGCTGGCAAGGATATGGAGAAAGAGGAATGCTCCTCCACTGTTGGTTGGATTGCAAGCTGGTACAACCACTCTGGAAATCTGTCTGGAGGTTCCTCAGAGAATTGGGCATAGGACCTGAGGACCCAGCTATACCACTCCTGGACATAAACCCCCAAAAAGCTACAATATATAATAAGGACATGCTCTACTATGTTCATAGCAGCCTTATTTATAATAGCTAGAAGCTGGAAAAAACCCAGATGTCCCTCAACAGAGGTGTGGATACAGAAAATGTGGTGCATTTACATAATGGAGTACCTACTCAGCTATCAAAAACAATGACTTCATGAAATTCATAGGCAAATGGGTGGAACTAGAAAATATCATCCTGAGTGAGGTAACCCAATCACAAAAAACACACATGGCATGCATCACTGATAAATGGATATTAGCCCAAAAGCTCGAATTACCCAAGATACAATCCACAGACCACATGAAGCTCAAGAAGAAGGATGACCAAAGAGCAGATGCTTTAGTCCTTCTTAACAGGAGAAACAAAAATATTCACAGGAGGAAATACAAAGACAAAGTTTGGAACAGAGACTGAAGGAAAGGCTATCCAGAGACTGCCCCACCTAGGGATCCAGCCCATGTACATACAGCCACCAAACCCAGACAGTATTGCTGATGTCAAGAATTGCAAGGTAACAGGAGCCTGATATAGCCATCTCCTGAGAGATTCTGCCAGGGCAGGACAAATACAGAGGTGGATGCTCGCAGCCAACCATTGAACTGAGAATGGGGTCCCCATTGGAGGAGTTAGAGAAAAGATTTAAGGACCTAGAGGGGTTTGCAACTTCCCAAGAACAACAATACCAACCAACCAGAGCTCCCAGTGACTAAACCACCATCCAAAGAGTACACATGGACAGACCTATGGCTCCAGCTGCATATGTAGTAGAGAATGGCCTTGTTTGGCACCAATGGGAGAAGAAGCCCTTGGTCTTACAAAGGCTCAATGTCCCAATATAGGGGAATGTCAGTGTGGGGAGGCAGGAAAGGGTGGGTGGGGGAGCACCCTCATAGAAGAAAGGGGGATGGGATAGGGGTTTATGGATGGAAATTTGAAATGCAAATTTTAAAAATCCCACAAAAAATAAGGAATTTCTGTAGTCATTACTTTGAGAAGAAGGAGGAGGAGGGGGAGGAAGAAGAAGGGGAGGGGGAGGGGGAGAGGGAGGAGGGGGAGGAGGAGGAGAAACAGGTCCCTGTATAAGTTCTTAGGTTCCTGGGAGTAACTCTGTTAGGATCTTCTCAAGTCTTTACTCAATTGCCCAGCTGTCTCCCAAAGGACCTGGGTAGAGATGTCATCTAAGACACTTGTGATGACTGACAGCTGGGTAATCAAAGGATACTCCTTTCTCTTAATCCCAGCTCCAAATTCTATTCTACCCAGCTTAATGATTCTTACTAAAAGTAGAAACACAACACTTGGGCATTATTTTGTCACAATTCTCTTCCCTACTCTAGTGCCAGGGCAAATGTTAATCATTTGCCTTCCTAAGCATCAAACTATGCTCTCTGTTTGTGAGAAGAATTTTTTTACACACGAAGAGGGGTTCTGGAAAACAAAAGGTACACATAGATGTTAAGAAGTGTTGAAAGAGGCTGTTTTACAGTCCAAAAAAATAGCAAACTAGTGTCCAAATGACAGTGACTACAGCTGTTTGTCTAAAATGTATATTGTGCACCTCAGGTCCTGGGTCCCATCAGGTGGACTGTTGTCCAGCAAAGAGCCTTGTTAGTGTGGAAGAAAGATGCACCATCATTTTCTTTTTGTCTCTTTCTTTTTTCCTTTCTTTTCTCTCTCTTTTTCTTCCTTTCTCCTCTCTTCTCTTTCTTTCTTTCTTTTGATTTATTGACATAAGGTTTCTTTATGTATCTTTGGCTATCCTGGAACTCACTCTGTAGACCAGACTGACCAGGAACTCACAAAGATCTGCCTGCCTCTGCCCCCTGAATACTGGGATTAAAGGCTAGGCTGAACCTTTTGAAGGTACCCATGTGTGGACCCTGACAGAAAACTTGGTAAGGTTGAATGGATTCAGAAACCCTGGTACCCTCATACCTGAGGATAGTAGATGTTTCATCTACTTCTAACCAGGTTTCTATCCTGGAACACATGACAGGACATCCCATGGAGTGGACTGTGAGAATCAGTCATGTAGGGGCAGCACCCAAAACCCTTCCACATGCAAATGAGGCATCCCTAACATCTCAGGCTAAGACTATAGAGAGCATCTTCTTTTAGACCCCAACCTGCCCCAAAATGTATATAAGATCATGTCCACAAAACATAAAGCACAAGAGTTAGTTCATCAAAGATCATCTGAGAGCATCTGTCATAAAGAGCTACAACACTTTTGGGAGGAACAGATCTCTCTCAAAGCTTTTGCTGCTGGAAGCTGCTCAAACCTACCTTGGTCACTTCCTGCTCAAAAGCACCAACCTTGGCTTCTAGCCACTGACTCAAAGTCTCCAGAGCAGAGGCAGTTGTGGAAGAGACCCGGCATCTCCCCTAGATCTGACTCCCCCTCCCTGCTCAAACTGGCCTGCTAACTAGTGTCAAGCTGCTCCAGATCAGCAGTGGCTGCAGAAGACTAACTCCCCCATCCTCTTCGAAGAATACAACTCTTTGGATGCTCAGGCCAGACCAGAGCCTCACAGACCTCCACAGATAGTGTCTGGTACACCAGTCCAACACACATGATACCTTTGAAGCTCTGTTGTGGCTTTGACATGACCACAACATAGCCATGGTTTTGTATTGTTTTTTACTACAATGCTACCTTCTCCTCTATGAGCACATAGACTTTTCCTGTTCCACTCAGGATCTCTTACCTTGAATCTCAAATTTCCGCCAAATTGGCAACATGCTATCAACTACACATTTATATTTGTTTAGAATCTACTTCTACATTTTATCAACTACATTAGAATGTCTACAATAGATAAAAGGTGGGTGGTTTGGAATCTGCAAATGTAGCTCTGTTTCCTACTATCCAGATGAGCTTGAAAAGCTTTTTTAGTCTTTTTAGTCTATATACCTATCCTGTAAAATGGCAATGGTTACTGCACTGATTACTTCAATGACTTAGTTGAATTAGAATACTATCAATGGGCTGGAGAGATGGCTCAGCGGTTAAGAGCACTGACTGCTCATCCAGAGGTCCTGAGTTCAAATCCCAGCAACCACATGGTGGCTCACAACCATCTGTAATGAGATCTGATGCCCTCTTCTGGTGTGTCTGAAGATAGCTACAGTGTACTTATATATAATAAATAAATTTAAAAAAAAGAATACTATCGATGGTGAAAATCATACTGTAAGCTGTGAAATTGTAAATATAAGTTATTAGTCTCCCCCCAAAAATGCTGTCAGTTTTCCAGATGGTTTCCTAGAACATAAACAAGTATGGAAATACTTCACATAGTATAAAATTTGATCCCATATACCCATCTGTAAGAACAACCTGCAGTAATTAGTCTTATGTAGTGCATTACAATGTGTTTTATAGTCTATGTCATCTCTTTGATAGTCAAATTATTCTGTGAGGTATATATTACTACTGCCATTTCACAGATGTGGAAACTGAGCCACAGAGCAATAAAGTGGCTTGCCCATGGCCACACAGCCAGCAATCAGGAGAACTTTAACTGAATTGGAGCCTTGTCCACCATTCAAGACTCTTTCAACTGTGCCACATTCTTCTTCAAAGGGCTTGCCAGTCTTCACTTTGTAGAAAGAGTGTTCCAGAACCAATAGGGCTAATTGTCTCCAGATGTAAGCAGAGGAAAACTGCCTTCTCAACTAAATCTTCTATTTCTATGTCTGGTACAGCTTTGAAATCCCACACCCTGCATTTGTCACAATGTGATTTCTTATTTAAACTTTAAATATCTGTACTTTTGCATAAGTAAAGAGAGCATCCAATAGCTTAGAAACTATCAAAAGGGCTAAGGGCTTACACTCTGCCAGAATCATCATACATTATTAAACTGCACAACTCCCATTCCGCGCAACAGCTCTGTAAGAAAATATCTGCTTTATAAGTCATTAAAATTGCTGATGGCTGTTATGAAAATTTCTCTTTTAAAAACAAAATTCTAAATATATTTGAATATTGGAACACACAGGATGGGGGCAGGCACTGTTCTGGGGACAATGTGAAACTCATTTGTTGATCAGGTTTAAACTCAGGATTTAGTGCCCAAGATTGCTGATCCCGTCTCTCTGATTCATAGAACAAATCAATACAGAAGTGAATAATGCTAACATTTAAATCTGTCTTGGATTGTGAAGGTTTCTGTTCCTGATTTTAAAACAATGCCTTGGCACCAGAACAAAACACCACTCATCAACTCCCTGGGGCTAAAGAATTTTTAGTGTTTGGGTGCTTTGGGTTGAACTTCACACACACTGAGTTTTTATGGGCCTGGATTACAAGAGAGGCTGTTCCTGGATCAGCAGCAGGTTACAGAGGTATACAACAGTGCCATTGTTCATAGTTTTCTCTCTCTTCCATTCAGCAAAGAGCAAAGGTAGCAGAGCACACTCCTGCATCAAAGCAAGGAAGAACTCACTAAGACAAAGACCGGAGAGGACTACTGATGTGCATCTAAGTCACAGATGGAAGGAAAGCACTGAAGATCTCCCCACCCACCAGGAGAGATGTCTCGTCCTGCACACAAAAGGCCAGAATATCACAAAATAGTAAGACTTCTCGTTAAAGAGCCTTGCTTCTCTCTCCCAGCAAATGTTTTCTTGAAGGATGTTTTGTGTGTTTAGGGGAAGTGATGCTACTACAAATAGAAGGTTTCAGTGAGGCAAAGATAGTGTTTGGTAAATGACTGTTCTGGAAATTGTTACAAGCATCTCTTAAGAGTGTAGCAGAGTAATCAGTTTTTATACAGATTTTTAGGGAATTCTTTGCTGGTGGGTGACTTGAATAAATCAAAAGGTATCAAATAATCCTTTTGCCTCTAAGATAAAATATGAGACCATTGATCAATTCTTTATATTTCATCTTATATTAAGAGGCAAATAAAATGTAAAGTCAATTACATATAAATTGAACAGGAAAAGATCATCAAAACACTAGGAATCCAAAAACTGTCATTAAAACTACATTGCCTGGTACTCAATGTGTTTGTATTTGGCGTGAGCTATTGTTCTTTTATAACTTCCAAATTCACTTATTGCTAAGACTTTGGAGGTGGAGTGGGGTACATTTAATTTGAAGCAAAACTTTTGGGTTTTTTGTTTTTGGTTTTGTTTTGTTTTGTTTTTTAAACCTTTCATCCTAGCACCAGTAATTCAAATATTACAGGTAGGAAAACTTAAGGTTCTGTTTAATGCTGTATTAATCATTTCAGGGACTGGTGGGAATTTAGTGTAATTAGGTGATTTTGTCCCTCTGCTCTGAGGCTGCATTGACAACCTGGTGTGTGCCACAGTTAGAAATGCCTACAAATATTTCATCTGGCACCCTGGGCTCTTGAACAATTTGTCTGTTATCTATCAAATGACAAAAATATATAGTACATAGTTCATATTGTGCCTAAGTCACTACGCACATGTGCACAAATTAAAACCTTTTTATACTAGTGTATCCAAAACCACTGAAAATAATATTAGATTTATATTTATACATCAAAAGTGATTTATTTTATTGTTTTAAAAACTATAAAGAAATTCCTGTTGATATTTCTTGGGATATATAGTATGGATATGCTAGATATGCAGTGGAAAACATAATCTCTTGTCATGATGCAAGATGAAAAAAATGGACCTTTTTTTGGACATGTACTTAAAATTCAAGAAATAAATATGTTTCATGGAAGAGAGAGTGCCCGAGACTCATGGCTATGACAAATAGAAGAGGCACAATTTCTTCTCTCTCCTCTGGACAAATTCTTTGTATAGAATGAAAACAAAGACCTTCCTCTTCTTCCTCCCTTGGAGCATGGAGTTGGAGGAGCTCCTCCGGCTCCCGATGGCTGGCAGGTTGCTGTGTGCTCTGGGTTCCTTCATTTAGTCTGTAGGATGGACAGAGGGACATGTTCTCATCAGGCTTCTGTCCCTTTTCTGGGCACTATTTCCCGGTAGAAGCAAGATAGACTTTTAAAAATGGGTTGATCAAATTTTTTTTCTGATTCCTTTCTTTTCTTTTTCCTTTCCTTTCTTTCTTTCTTTTTTATTTTCTAAATGAAGCCTTACTGGACTTCTTTTTGCTTATAACTCATTCTAAAAATTGGAACACAATTCTGAGTTCTTTTTTTTTATATAAAGAAAAAGCAACCACTGTTTATATTTAAAATGCTTTAAAATGCTCCTCTTTTCTTTAAGCAAAAAGAATTCCAGCTGGCTTGCTACTGTGGTTGGGTTCATCCTGAAGTCCTTCTTGGCAGACTCAGAAAAGGCTATGCAGAGTCATGGTGAGCCTCATCCATTATCTACAGAAAACAGGCAGTGTGAAGCACAAGCTATTCCAGAATAACAATAATTTTATGAGAAATTAGTAGTAAAAAAACTTTTCCCCACTAAAATTCACATCATAGAATGCAATAGTTACAAATGTGTAAGACAATGTTCTCATGTGAGCACATACTCTTCTCAGCCCTTCTCCTGGCCCAGGAATGTGTGCAAATGCAAGTGACAGCTCAAGAGTACAAATTGTCACAGTAGTGCAAGACTAGTGCAAGAGTGGGAAAGGTGAACCGATAATCTCTGAGGGTGATTCCAACCCACAGATCAAAAATAAATGGCATACGATATACTGTCATAGCTGCCTGTAACAAAACTATACACATTTCCTCTACAGAACAAAGACCTTCTTGTGCTCACCTATGGAGCTCTGGTTGCCCAGCTATGCAAGGATTATGAAAAAGATGAGGATGTGAACAAATACTTGGATAAAATGTAAGTGGCACTCTCATTGCTGTACAGTATTTATTGCTTGTTGATATCTCTGCATTTTCCTGTTTTTAATGGCCTGCTCCACTTCACCAGCTCCTCCCAGGTTCTGCGAGTGGGACTGATCTCACATCTGAGAGTGGACTATGATTTCTTATAACTCAGCTTAAAATAATAGAAAAGAATTTTCTCTAGTTCCGTCAAATATAGACTTCTCTTTCCTCAGGTTAGACAGGATTTTTCTATTAGTCACTTATGAGCAACCAACATGGTGGAGCAAAGATGTTCTTTTAGTGAGATGATGGAATATTCAGTTTGACTTAGAATTTTCACAATTTCTTACAATGAATTACATTGTGATTTGTAATATATAATTCCCTGGATAAGCAGGGGTGGCCTGATGGAGACTGTGCAATAAACAAGCAAACAAGCAGAAAACTAACAGTAGTCACACGAGAAGACGACTGATGTACAAGGGATTTGATGGAAAGGAAGGGGTTTCTTTTCTTCTTGTTTTGTTTTGTTTTTCTTGTCTAGTAATTTCATTGCTTGAGCATTTTTAAAAAGTTTTTCAATAGAAATATCCGACCTCTCCTTTTTATAATAAAGCCCCCTTCCTTTTTATTTCACTAGTGAAGTTTCTCGTAGCTTATATTCAACCTTCTAATTTCCCACAAGTAAGTATATCATCATCAAGTTATGGCAATTTTATCATTCAATTTAACATTTTTAAATGCTTTACGAGCATATATGTATTACACATAATAATGGGTTTCACTATGATTCCTTCATACATGTTCACAGTGTATATTAATAAACCTACTCCCATTAACCTTGCTTGTGCTCCTCTCCTCCCCTCTCCTCCCCTTCCTTTTCTCTCATAGTCTCACCTCTGCTTCATATCTTCAGTATACCTTGTGAGTTTCATTGGGATTATTTACAGGAAAATGAGTGCCTTACCAGTGGTTATAACCCTGGATAAAATGACTCTCCCTCCCCCATCAACCATTATCTGCTTAAAGACTGGCATTCCAGGAGCTCCTCCCCTTTTATAACAGAGTGATGATTGGTCCACTTTTGTACAAATGGGTGTGTGATTAGTGACAGCTGTGGAGAGTGCAATAGTCACTTCGAGCCAAGATGTTGGCATTCCAGCTCTTACATTCTCTCCACTTCGTCCTCAATGTTCACTAAGCCTTGAAAGGAGTGTTAATGAGGCCCTACTTTTGGTTAGGTATTCAATGGTCATTTGTTTTCAGTATTTTGAGTATACCTGAATCATTACTAACAACAACAACAACAACAACAATAACAACAATAACAACAAAAAGCTTCTCTTACCAAACCCAGCAGCAGCACTATTATACAAACACAAACATGGTTATTTATGAAGCAGCTTGATATGTTCATCATTTCCATGTAGCAAAACAACAGTAGCTTCTAGTAGGGTCTAGAACCTCCCCAGTCACCAGCCTCTGAGTGGGTTACAGTCTTAAACATGAATTTCTTCTCATGGAGAGTTCATCAAATCTAGTCCGAGAGTGGTTACCTAATAACAGACTTGCCATTATCAAACAAGTGCACTCACCTTGCCTGGCTGGTCAGTATTGATGCTGACAGGACCCACAGCTGAGTAAGACAGTTAATGGCAATTCTCCCAGCAGCCTGCACAACACCCAGTACTATGCTCATGGCCAGTGGGGAGGAAACTTCTAGGGCAGTGCTAGCTTGATTTATCTATGTCTTGCAAACACCTGCATGTTTAAACTTGTTTTTAAAATTATTTATCTAGGAGTGTAGTTAGTATAGTGTGTGTGTGTGTGTGTGTGTGTGTGTGTGTGTGTGTGTAGCAGTTTGTGGGGTATGCATGTGTGCTCTCATGCACATGCCACAGCATGCATGTAGAGGCCAGAATGCCACTTTGGAGAATTGAAACAATTTTCCCACTTTATGGGTTCTGGGAATCAAACACAGGTCTTTAGGCCTATGCACAAACACCTCTACCTACTAAGCCATCTTGTCAACTTTCCACCCTAACTCCATTTTTTTTTTTGAAACAAGATATCTCACTGAACACAAAACTCACAGATTGTCAAAGCTGGCTGCCTGGAAAGATCTTCCCATTTCCCCGGTGGTAAAGATATAGACACATGCCACTATGCCTAGCTTTCTCATATGTGCTGGTGAACTGAGCTTCAGCCTTCATGTGTGCAGAGCAGGCACTTTATTGACTGGGCCACCTCCCCAGCCAGTCTATAATCATATTTTTGGATTGGCTTATCAAGTGTCAGATTTCCTTACATATTTTTCAGACACCGTGGGTTTGTTGACCCAATCTGGCAACCTGTTCTCTCCCCATCTGCGAACTGCCCTTCCCATCTAAACTGTTCTAGTTCTAGTTTTTTTTAACCTCTTAATTATGGACACTGGAAAGTGCTATAGCAGAATAATGACTGGGAAACATGTATGGTTTATAAGACTTATTCAGACAAGGTAAAGGGGAAATTGAGCTTAGGGTTTTAAGAATATTAAAAAGGGTTCATGGTGTTTTCCAGAATACAGAGATAGTCAACACAAGGGAAAGCTTGAGAAAAGTTTTAAATTCATATTTTCTTCTATGTCCATGTGCGTATACTCCTCTTTGGGGAGGGTTCTTTCTAGGTATAGTACACATAGTTCTGTTTCATTTCTTGATAATTGTATTTGCAAAGAAGCAAACCTCCGCAGTCTGTTCCTTTTCTTCCTCAACTGAACTGCCTGAGGTCATGAGAGCTGATGCCATTGTTTAAGCTTGGAACATGGACATCTAATGGAGCATTTGCAGAAATAATCCCAAATTATTTGATTTCTGTTAGTTCATTTGGTATGATTTTGTGGATTACCTGTAGAAGAAAAAAACCTCCTTTATTTAAATAAAAATATGTTTGGAGAACTTATTTAAGTTTGAGATGGCTGTAGCAAGGCCTTGCTTAAGAAAAAAAGGTTTCACATTTTGAATATTTTGAATAGCTTCTGGGAGTATTTCACACTTAAATCGGTATTTTGTAGAAAAATTGTCTTGATAGAAACCAACTATGTACATCATTGTATTAGACACTATGTGCATTTTTCATCCCTCTGCCCCATGGCTGAGCTTATAGCTATGTGTTAAAATAATTAGCAAATACTGGACTTTTTAAGGTCACTCTTCCACTGTCTTTTGGAGTAGACATCCTGCTCGTATATTTAATGGCTGAACCATCTCTTTCTCTTGCACAGATGGCCCATTCTAAAGAAATAGTACATATCATTAGACTTGCTGGATTATTAAGGACTCTGACCTCAAATCCAATTCTCCATAACTGGCAAGCTACCAGAGATCTTCCCACATTTTAGGTTCCAAGGCACAACTATTGCCTTGGAAAATACCAACTCTGATTTTCTTGGGTTTTCTGGTACTCTGTCTAAATGGTTTCATTTGTCTATTTCTGTATCACTGAAAATAAAGAAGGGCCTTTTTTTAGGCTGATAGTTAAGAAAAATAATATTCGTTTTTGTTTCTATTTTAAGGTCTTATTTCTATAACTGGATTAGACATTCCTTTTTTTCTTTTTTTTATCTTTATTAACTTGACTATTTCTTATTTACATTTCAATTGTTATTCCCCTTCCTGGTTTCCGGGCCAACATCCCCCTAACCCCTTCCCCTCCCCTTTTATATGGGCTTCCCCTCCCTATCCTCCCCACATTACCACCCTCCCCCCAACAATCCCGCTCACTGGGGGTTCAGTCTTGGCAGGACCAAGGGCTTCCCCTTCCACTGGTGCTCTTACTAGGCTATTCATTGCTACCTATGAGGTTGGAGCCCAGGGTCAGTCCATGTATAGTCTTTGGGTAGTGGCTTAGTCCCTGGAAGCTCTGGTTGCTTGGCATTGTTGTTCATATGGGGTCTAGAGCACCTTCAAGCACTTCCAGTCCTTTCTCTGATTCCTTCAATGGGGGTCCAGTTCTCAGTTCAGTGGTTAGCTGCTGGCATTCGCCTCTGTATTTGCCTTATTCTGGCTGTGTCTCTCAGGAGAGATCTACATCCGGTTCCTGTGGGCCTGCACTTCTTTGCTTCATCCATCTTATCTAATTGGGTGGCTGTATATGTATGGGCCATATGTGGGGCAGGCTCTGAATGGGTGTTCCTTCTGCCTCTGTTCTAAACTTTGCCTCCCTATTCCCTGCTAAGGGTATTCTTGTTCCCCTTTTAAAGGAGTGAAGCATTCGCATTTTGGTCATCCCTCTTCAGTTTTATGTGTTCTGTGCATCTAGGGTAATTCAAGCATTTGGGCTAATAGCCACTTATCAATGAGTGCATACCATGTGTGTTATTCTGTGATTGGGTTACCTCACTCAGGATGATATTTTCCACTTCCATCCATTTGCCTATGAATTTCATGAAGTCATTGTTTTTGATAGCTGAGTAATAGTCCATTGTGTAGATGTACCACATTTTCTGTATCCATTCCTCTGTTGAAGGACATCTGGGTTCTTTCCAATTTCTGGCTATTATAAATAAGGCTGCTATGAACATAGTAGAGCAGGTGTCTTTGTTATATGTTGGGGCATCTTTTGGGTATATGCCCAGGAGAAGTATAGCTGGGTCCTCAGGTGGTTCAATGTCCAATTTTCTGAGGAACCTCCAGACTGATTTCCAGAATGGTTGTACCAGTCTGCAATCCCACCAACAATGGAGGAGTGTTCCTCTTTCTCCGCATCCTTGCCAGCATTTGCTGTCACCTGAGTTTTTGATCTTAGCCATTCTCACTGGTGTGAGGTGAAATCTCAGGGTTGTTTTGATTTGCATTTCCTTTATGACTAAAGATGTTGAACATTTCTTTAGGTGTTTCTCAGCCATTCGGCATTCCTCAGCTGTGAATTCTTTGTTTAGCTCTGAACCCCATTTTTTAATAGGGTTATTTGTTTCCCTCGGTCTAACTTCTTGAGTTCTTTGTATATTTTGGATATAAGGCCTCTATCTGTTGTAGGATTGGTAAAGATCTTTTTCCCAATCTGTTGGTTGCCGCTTTTGTCCTAACAACAGTGTCCTTTGCCTTACAGAAGCTTTGCAGTTTTATGAGATCCCATTTGTTGATTCTTGATCTTAGAGCATAAGCCATTGGTGTTTTGTTCAGGAATTTTCTCCAGTGCCCATGTGTTCGAGATGCTTCCCCACCTTTTCTTCTATTAGTTTGAGTGTATCTGGTTTGATGTGGAGGTCCTTGATCCACTTGGACTTAAGCTTTGTACAGGGTGATAAGCATGGATTGATATGCATTCTTCTACATGCTGACCTCCAGTTGAACCAGCACCATTTGCTGAAAATGCTATCTTTTTTCCATTGGATGGATTTGGCTCCTTTGTCAAAAATCAAGTGACCATAGGTGTGTGGGTTCATTTCTGGGTCTTCAATTCTGTTCCATTGGTCTATCTGTCTGTCTCTATACCAATACCATGCAGTTTTTATCACTATTGCTCTGTAATACTGCTTGAGTTCAGGGATAGTGATTCCCCCAGAAGTCCTTTTATTGTTGAGGATAGTTTTAGCTATCCTGGGTTTTTTGTTATTCCAGATGAATTTGCAAATTGTTCTGTCTAACTCTATGAAGAATCGGATTGGTATTTTGATGGGGATTGCATTGAATCTGTAGATCGCTTTTGGTAAAATGGCCATTTTTACTATGTTAATCCTGCCAATCCATGAGCATGGGAGATCTTTCCATCTTCTGAGGTCTTCTTCAATTTCTTTCTTCAGAGTCTTGAAGTTCTTATTCTACAGATCTTTTACTTGCTTGATTAAAGTCACACCGAAGTATTTTATATTATTTGGGTCTATTATGAATGGTGTTGTTTCCCTAATTTCTTTCTCAGCTTGTTTCTCTTTTGTGTAGAGCAAGGCTACTGATTTATTTGAGTTAATTTTATACCCAGCCACTTTCCTGAAGGTGTTTATCAGGTTTAGTAGTTGTCTGGTGGAACTTTTGGGATCACTTAAATATACTCTCATATCATCTGCAAATAGTGATATTTTGACTAATTCTTTTCCAATCTGTATCCCCTTGATCTCCTTTTGTTGTCTGATTGCTCTGGCTAGATCTTCAAGAACTATATTGAATGAGTAGGGAGAGAGTGGGCAGCCTTGTGTATTCCCTGATTTTAGTGGGATTGCTTCAAGTTTCTCTCCATTTATTTTAATATTAGCTACTAGTTTGCTATATATGGCTTTTACTATGTTTAGGTATGGCCCTTAAATTCCTATTCTTTCCAGGACTTTGATCATGAAGGGGTGTTGAATTGTGTCAAATGCTTTCTCAGCATCTAATGAAATGATCATGTGGTTTTGTTCTTTCAGTTTGTTTATATAATCGATTACGTTGATGGTTTTCTGTATATTAAACCATCCCTGCATGCCTGGGATGAAGCCTACTTGATCATGGTGAATGATTGTTTTGATGTGCTCTTGGATTCAGTTTGCCAGAATTTTATTGAGTATTTTTGCGTTGATATTCATAAGGGAAATTGGTCTGAAGTTCTCTTTCTTTGTTGGGTCTTTGTGTGGTTTAGGTAAAAGAGTAATTGTGGCTTCATAGAAGGAATTCGGTAGCGCTCCATCTGTTTCAATTTTGTGGAATAGTTTTGGTATAAGGTCTTCTATGAAGGTCTGATAGAATTCTGCACTGAACCCATCTGTACCTGGGTTCTTTTTGGTTGGGAGACCTTTAATGACTGCTTCTATTTCTTTAGGAGTTATGGGGTTGTTTAAATGGTTTATCTGTTCCTGATTTAACTTCAGTACCTGGTATCTCTCTAGGAAATTGTCCATTTCCTGCAGATTTTCAAGTTTTGTTGAATATAGGCTTTGTAGTAGGATCTGATGATTTTTTGAATTTCCTCTGATTCTGTAATTATATTTCCCTTTTCATTTCTGATTTTGTTAATTTGGACACACTCTCTGTGTCCTCTCATTATTCTGGCTAAGGGTTAATCTATCTTGTTGATTCTCTCAACGAACCAACTTTTGGTTCTGTTGATTCTTTCTATGGTCCTTTTTGTTTCTACTTGGTTGATTTCTGCTCTGAGTTTGATTATTTCCTGCCTTCTACTCCTCCTGGTTGTATTTGCTTCTTTTTGTTCTGAAGCTTTTAGGTGTGCTGTCAAGCTGCTGATATATGCTCTCTCCTGTTTCTTCTGCAGGCACTCAGAGGTATGAGTTTTCCTCTTAGCACAACTTTCATTGTGTCCCTTAGGTTTGGGTATGTTGTACCTTCATTTTCATTAAATTCTATGAAGTCTTTAATTTCTTTATTTCTTCCTTGACCAGGTTATCATTAACCATGTTCAACTTCCATGTATATGTGGGCGTTCTTCCTTCATTGTTATTGAAGACCAGCTTTAGCCCATGGTGGTCTGATAGGATGCATGGGATTATTTCTATCTTTCTGTATCTGTTGAGGCCTGTTTTATGACCAATTATATGGTCAATTTTGGAGAAAGTACCATGAGGTGGTGAGAAAAGGTATATCCTTTTGTTTTAGGATAGAATGTTCTATAAATATCTGTTAAGTCCATTTGGTTCATGACTTTTCTTAGTCTGTCTACGGCTCTGTTTAATTTCTGTCTCCATGATCTGTCCATTAATGAGAGTGGGGTGTTGAAATCTCCTACTATTATAGTGTGAGGTGCAATGTGTGCTTTGAGCTTTAGTAAGGTTTCTTTTATGTATGTAGGTGCCCTTTTATTTAGAGCATAGATATTTAGGATTGAGAGTTCATTCTTGGTGGATTTTTCCTTTGATGAATATGAAGTGTCCTTCCTTATCTTTTTTGATGACTTTTAGTTGAAAATCGATTTTATTCGATATTAGAATGGCTACTCCAGCTTGCTTCTTCAGACCATTTGCTTGGAAAGTTGTTTTCCAGGCTTTTACTCTGAGGTAGTGTCTGTCTTTGTCTCTGAGGTGTGTTTCCTGTAGGCAGCAGAATGCAGGGTCCTCGTTGCATATCCAGATTGTTAATCTATGTCTTTTTATTGGGGAGTTGAGTCCATTGATGTTGAGAGATATTAAGGAATAGTGATTATTGCTTCCTGTTATATTCATAATTGGATGTGAAATTATGTTTGTGTGCTTGTCTTCTCTTTGTTTTGTTGCCAAGATGATTAGTTTCTTGCTTTTTCTAGGGTGTAGCTTGCCTCCTTATGTTGGGCTTTACCATTTGTTATCCTTTGTAGTGCTGGATTTGTAGAAAGATATTGTGTAAATTTGGTTTTGTCATGGAATATCTTGGTTTCTCCATCTATGTTAATTGAGAGTCTTGCTGGATACAGTAACCTGGGCTGGCATTTGTGTTCTCTTAGGTTCTGTATGACATCTGTCCAGGATCTCCTGGCTTTCATAGTCTCTGGTGAGAAGTCTGGTGTGATTCTGATAGGTCTGCCTTTATATGTTACTTGACCTTTTTCCCTTACTGCTTTTAATATTCTTTGTTTTGTGCATTTGGTGTTCTGACTATTATGTGACCGGAGGATTTTCTTTTCTGGTCCAATCTATTTGGAGTTCTGTAGGCTTCTTGTATGTTTATGGGCATCTCTTTCTTTATGTTAGGGAAGTTTTCTTCTATGATTTTGTTGAAGATATTTACTGGTCCTTTGAGACTGGAGTCTTCACTCTGTTCTATACCTATTTTGTTCTATACCTATTATCCTTAGGTTTGATCTTCTCATTAAGTCCTGGATTTCCTGTATGTTTTGAACCAGTAGCTTTTTCTGTTTTACATTATCTTTGACCATTGTGTCGATGATTTCTATGGAATCTTCTGCTCCTGAGATTCTCTCTTCTATCTCTTGTATTCTGTTGGTGATGCTTGTATCTACGGCTCCTTGTCTCTTCCTTTGGTTTTCTATATCCAGGATTGTTTCCCTGTGTGCTTTCTTTATTGCTTCTATTTCCATTTTTAATTCCTTCACCTGTTTGATTGTGTTTTCCTGTAATTCTTTCAGGGATTTTTGTGATTCTTCTCTATAGGCTTCTACTTGTTTATTTATGTTTTCCTCCGTTTCTCTAAGGGAGTTCTTCATGTCTTTCTTGAAGTCCTCCAGCATCATGATCAAATGTGATTTTAAATCTAGATCTTGCTTTTCTGGTATGTTTGGATATTCGGTGTTTGCTTTGTTGGGAGAATTGGGCTCGGATGGTGCCATGTAGTCTTCATTTCTGTTGCTTGGGTTCCTGTACTTGCCTCTCGCCATCAGGTTGTCTCTGGTGTTACTTTGTTCTGCTATTTCTGACAGTGGCTAGACCGTCCTATAGGCCTGTGTGTCAGGAGTGCTGTATACCTGTTTTCCTGTTTTCTTTCAGCCAGTTATGGGAGCAGAGTGTTCTGCTTTCAGGCGTGTAGTCTTTCCTGTCTACTGGTCTTCAGCTGTTCCTGTGGGCCTGTGTCCTGAGTCCACCAGGCAGGTTGCTTGGAGCAGAAAAGTTGGTCTTACCTGTGGTCCAGTGGCTCAAGTTGCTGGTTGGGGGCTGCTGTTGAGCTCTCTGTGAGGGCAGCAACCAGGAGGGCCTGCGCTGCCTTTTCCTGGCCCCCCTTGCACCGGGATCCCAGATGGAATAAGGTGTTTTCCTCTGGAGTCAGAAATGTGGGCAGAGTGTAGTCTCTTCTGGCTTCCCAGGCATGTTTGCCCCTCTGAAGGTTTAGCTCTCCCATGGGATTTGGGTGCAGAGAACTGTTGACCGGGTCCCTTCAGGCCCAGGTGATGTCTAGACTTCGGGGGACCTGCCGCTTGAGTGCCCCTATCTTCCAGTTCCCAGAGGCGGTATACCTGGATTAGAGATTCTTTAGAGACAGAGACTGTGGCATCTCTTGGTATTTCTTCTTAGAAATTTAAGTTCTTCAATGTGTCTTGTTCAAGGAAGCTCCTGGGTTGTCTTAGCCACTTATTCCATTATGGTATGACACCCCAGTATAAGCTTTCTGAATTTTACTTTAGCTACTGTTAGATGTAATGGCTTGGGTAAAGTTAGTAGTAGATAAATATGCACCTTCCCTTGGGCCCATTATTCCAGTTTCTATGGAGTGAAAAATGTTTTTTTCTGAAGTTGCTTTCCAACCTCTACACAAACACACACACACACACACACACACACACACACACACACACACACATGGGGGAGGAGGACGGGGAAACAGAAAGGGAGATAAACTTAAGAAACTTAAGAGCTGAAACCTTTAGTGGCAGTGAAATATATCGTTCTAGTCCCTTCCCCTCTTCCTCACTCAGATCCTGTTATAAATGTAGCTCCCTTGTCATGATGAGTACACTATGAGAAGTTTGAGTATCCAGGGCCACACCCACAAGCACAAATTAGCAAGAATCTTACTCTGTCTCACAACAGCTAACACTGAGAAATATTAGACCACAGGCAAGCATCCTTCTCTGAATTTACGGTCAAGTTTGGGCCATTCTCACCTCCAGTTAGATTCCTCTGCTCACAGAAACTAATTAATATTTCCTTGATATGCTGATCTCTGCTTTTGTGGTCTGCAGAACACACACACAAAACTATTACCTAAGATAATTTGATCTGTTACATTGGGCCCAGTTTGTTATCTGCCAGGTAAATCATACTTTATTTCATTCACAGGGGTTACAGTATTGGAACACGGCTGGTGGAAGATTTTTTGGCTCGATCCTGTGTGAGAAGATGCCATAGTTATTCAGAAATTATCGATATAATTGCCCAGGTAAATGCATTTCTGGTTGTGTCAATGGATCTTGAAAACATGCCAAGTATGAGGATATATACCTATAATCTCTATAATACTACTATTTTCCAGGTTGAGGCAAGAGGATTGTGAATTCTAGGTTTGTCTGTGCTAAATAGTATGTTCCAGGGAAGCCTGAGCTACATGAGATTCTGTCTCAAAAGCAAAACAAACAACAATAAACAACTAAAATTCTTTCTGAACATGGTAGTCTTCAGTTCTGACTAAACAGGTTCCATCTGCATTTGTTGCTAGGTGATGAGAGAGGAGATTATGATAGAAAAGCTTTTTATTTTCATACAGACATACAACTATTATGAACTGAAGACCAAGCTTCTAAATTGACATATACATACATACATACATACATACATACATACATACATACATATCTATATATATGTACATATGTATATGCTATGTGTGGATATAAGAGAATGTGTGTATATGTGTGTGTGCATGAAAGAGTATGTGTGTGTTATGTGTGTATGAGTGTGTGCATATGAAAGAGAATGTATGCATTCTGTGTGTGTTGAGTGTGTGAGTCTGTGTGTTGGGTGTGTGTGTGTGTCATATTGGTAGCAGTGTTTTACAAGAAATTGGGAAGGTGACTTGGCTGGTGAAATATCTGTTACACAAGCATGGGAACTGAAGTTCATATCCCCAGCAGAGTTGGAAAGTTCTTGGATGACCTAGGGGTGCCCATCAGGGAATCAAGCATTATAGAACAATCTGTGTAAAGAAGTCTCCAATGGTAACATCATCTCTGGCATGTTTTGAATGTTGTAGTTTCAGAAGCTAGACGAAGCTGCTGAGATTCAGTCCTTTATGGAGCCAACATGTAGTCTTGGAAGCTGTGAAAGGAGCAATTCTCCTAGCCTGCAGCCTTAGGTTACTAACTGGAGGATGAAGCAGTGGAAGCCTGAGCAGACCCTGTGTGCTTCCAAGAAATAGTGAAGGCAGAGACAAGCAAGGCAGTGAGGGCTCAGATCCTAAAGTCTTCAGGCTTCTTCCTCTGAAAAAGCAGACCAGGCCTTCAGAAGTTTCCCTTTCTGCCTCATCCTACAAGTCTGTAGCAGTACCCAGTTAAATTATCAAATTGATCCATTGATCCAAGTGGTGACTCATTCCTCACTACCTGACCCAGTGTTCCCGAATGAAATATGCATACACACACACACACACACACACACACACACACACACACACACACAGAGAGAGAGAGAGAGAGAGAGACAAAGACAGAGACAGAGACAGAGAGAGAGAGAGAGAGAGAGAGAGAGACAGAGACAGAGACAGAGACAGAGACAGAGACAGAGAGAAAGAGAGAGACAGAGACAGAGACAGAGAGAGAGACAGAGACAGAGACAGAGAGACCTGGTAAAGGCAGCGCTCTTGGGACCACTCTTCCCTGGCTTCTACATGGCAGGGCTATGCTCTTTGTCCCACACTTTCTTAGGCATGGTATCTTTCCTCTCCTCCTCCCAGAATGAAGGATCTTCTTCAGCTCCTCTCCCTCTGTCCCTAGCCTGGGAATCCTAAAAGTCCTACCTCTGTCTGCTCTGCCCAGCCATTAGCTGTCAGCATCTTTATTTACCAATCAGAACCAACTGGGTACAGGGTCCCTGAGTGTTCCGAAAACACTGTGAGCATTTTGGGGGACCCAAATTACATAAGAATACAAGCAGTTACGTAGGTCTGAGATAGTTCCAGTTCTGAAGCCCCATATGACCTGAATTTCTAGGGGACAGGCTAGGCCCTTGATAGGTGAATGTAGTTGTGAAAATAAGGTGAAAAAATGAGACCAATCAGAGAAGAGTTGTCAAATTTATAGGGAAAGCGGGATTCTAAACCACCCTAGAATTGCCAAAAATTCACAATCAAGTCTATAGATCTCTACCTCTGCAGAAGTAAGAAAAGAGGTACCGATTTGCTTTTCATTTTGTTTTCACAAAGTTTCATCAGTTTCTAGTTGCTACAGATTTTTTTTAAGGCAGTTGCCAGCTTCTTAGTTTTAGGGTTTTAGCTGCTGATTCAGCCTGGGGTCTCCATTCATTGTTTATGTTTTCTTTGCTTTGTTCCCACAACACAAATACTTTGCAATTCCTTTGTGGAGGTCAATACAGCACAATGGGCAACCTTACAGTAGACATGCCCCAAACCAGTACCAAAAGTAGCCCTGTGGAAGGGACTAGTTTTACCAGCGACAGAAATTATTTCCTGGCACAGTATTTTCCCAAAAGCAAAGCAAAGCTTCCTGTGCTTTACTCGATATCTGATGCATGTACTAGTAGTATCTTACACAGCCCTGATATATGGAAAGCAGTTTGGAATCATCCAACATGAGCTCATCTTTCTTAGAACAACCCATCTTTAGGCAGCATCCTCTCATACCAGACCTGTGTTTGTCAGGCTAGTGTTACTTTGTGACCTAGTTCGTATTCGAAAACACAAGATATGTAGGAAGCCTTGGCATGCTGCAGAATCCGGTTCACATCACAGACCTACTAAGCTAGTTTCTCCCTCTTTTCTCCACTGAGCTGGGATATTTACATACATGATGAAACTGACCTCTCACATGAATGGCTAGAACACTGCACTCATTCTGTGATTCTGAGTGCAGGTACTGCCTTTGGACTGTCAATCTCAGAGCATCTCTCTGAGAAGGCTGAATAGAAGTTGATTATTGACATTTTTCCAGTAAGAAAACCAAGTTCCAGAAAGAGTATGATGGACATGAGTAGCATATATGAGGAAATAAACTTTCAACACTAGAATCCACACTTGATCTTAGCCAAAAGGCCGAGAAGCGATTCAACACTAGAATCCAAATGAAAGTTGTTTCTACTTTATTATTCTATTATTACTTTTATTTTATGGTTAGTGAATCATGAAGCTGATATTGGAATCCAGCTGTCTTCCAACTTCAGCACAGCGAATTTAGTACCATTAAGAAGGGTTAAGAAGAGAAAAAGAAAAAAGGAAATTCCTTTCCATATGAGTTAGCAGAATATATGCAAATTCTGGCAGCAGTGTTCTGTGTATGTGTATTTATGTTTGGGAATAAGTGCATGTATATGAAGTCGAGAGATCATTCTTCAGGTACCACCTACCTTACATTTTTACATTGACTCTCTCGTTATTATAGAGTTCCCTCTTCCAGCGAGGTTATCAGGCCAGGGAGCCCTGGGGGTCTGCCCATCTCATCTGCAAAAGCATCTGGGATTATAACATGTGCTATACCATCTGCATTTTCCAGAGCTGCCACACCTGGCTTTTTACATGGATACAGGCCATCAAACTTAGACCCTTAGGCTTCCGTGGCAGGCATTTCTTCAACTGAGTTATCTCCCCAAAACTTATAAGCAGAAGTTTTAAAAATAACTTCACTAAAGCACTTATGTGTGTGTGTGTGGGGGGGGGACGACTATAAAAGCACGTGTCATTTTAATGTAAAGTGAATACTATGACTAAAATATATTAACATACATGGCACTACTTACCATATTTCCTGTTGGTAGCTACCCTAATCCTTTTGATTAATAAGTCACTGTATCCCAATAATGATGATTCTGAAATCTCTTTGGGAATGACTTCCCTTGGCCTTTTCCTAAATTCATCCCAGTGTCTTAAATGTGCATATAAAGTTAAATATAAAATATGTCTAAGGGATAACAAGTTTCCAGATTATTAAGACAGAACATCGGCTTATAACTTGTAAAGTCATATAATATGGGAATTAAAACTTCTTGTACTTAAAGTTGTTTTTTTTTAGGCTTGAAATCTGAAAAGGAATGACTTTAAAAGCTGATTAGGACTTAATTCTAAAGTCATGTTTGTAGAACAGTGAGTAATTTATTCCTTTGAATCTGGTCATACGATCCATGTTTTCTATTTAAATAATGTAGCATACTCCTGTTTAAAAGGACATGATTAGCAGGTTTTTTTTTTTTTTAGAATTCACTTAAGAGCAATTAGCAGTTGAGAATTGGGGTTTGTGTAGCCTGTTATGGAGAAATGGAGGTTGGTTATTTTCTGTCATACATTGAAAGACTGAAGCTCATCTGCTCTGTGCTCAGTACATTGATATCCTGGGTGATACTGACTGCTGGTCTCAGTGAGCTTCAGAGTACAGAGTGCAGTAGCACAGGGCGTCCTTCAGTTTTCTCTTGGTGTTCTTCTTAGATCTGTGGACCTAGAGTGGTAATCCCACCTATTCATCTAAATCAGAAAAACAAAAGGAAATAAGACTTCAAAAGGAAATAAGCTTCTGGGTTGGCTGGTCTTATGCCAACTCAACACAAGCTAGAGTCATCTGAAAAGAGAGAACCTTGAGAAAATACTTCCAACTGTAAGGCATTTTCCTAGTTGGTGATTGAGGCAGAAAGCCCAGCCTAATATGAGTGGTGTCATCCCTGGGCTGGTGGTCCTGGGTTCTATAAAAAAAAAAAAGCCAGCTGAGGAAGTCATGGGAAGGAAGTAAGGTACTAAGTAGCATCCCTCCATGGCCTCTATCAACTCCTGCCTCCAGGTTCCTGCCCTGTTTGAATTCCTCTCCTGATTTCCTTTGGTAATACACAACAATGTGAAAGTTAAATAAAAAAATTTACTCCAGGGGTTGGGGATTTAGCTCAGAGGTAGAGCACTTGCCTAGCAAGCGCAAGGCCCTGGGTTCTGTTCCCAGCTCCAAAAAAAAAAGAAAAAGAAAAAAAAATTTACTCCAAATAAACCCTTTCCTCCACAACATGCTTTTTAGGTCATAGTGTTTCATTGTAGCAATAGAGATCCTAAGGACAGCTTCTCTTGTAAGAAAGAAATCCCTGTCAGAACCTTTAGCTAGATGCAATGGCACAAGTTGTAATTCTAGCATTTAGGAGGCTGAGGCAAGGGGATCGTGAGTCTAAGACCAATCTATACAGAAATTGAAGCCAGCTGCAGAATGAGACTGTCTCAATACAAAACAAAACAGAAAGACATCACTTTTTCCTATTCAAAATTATTATCCAAAGTACTTTATGAAGGTTATTCTTGGAGTTGCCTAATATGACAAAAGCCCCATGCGGAAGGTTCTTGTTGCCTGTGCTCATCTGAGGAATGTTGTCTATGTGCTGTTAGCTACAGGAAGATTACACAGCCGAAACCAAAAATAACAATTCCAGTGTAAACTATGGTGCACGTTTGGTCATTCATGGTTCCAGGCCTAAGCCAGAACTTGGTGCTTGGTAAAACTAAGTATTAGTTGGAAAGGTCAAAAGGAGAGGGGAGGAAGGAAAGCAAGCTGTTGTTTAAGGCCGTTGGGACAAGAGCTTTTCTCTAACAGGCAGGGCAGTGGCATGCTCCTCAGAGTGTTATGGGCCCCTCAACCCCTTTCTTGAGGATGCGTACTGTGGCCTTACCTGGTGGTAAAATTTTCTTTGTAGAGATTAAAGAAGAGCTGTCTCTATGTACCAGGTTAGAAAGAAATCAAGTGGAAAATGGTATATGGAGCATGAAGAAGGAAGGAAGGAACGAAGGAAGGAAGGGGAGAAGGAAGGAAGGAAGAAGAGAGGGAGGGAAGGAAGAGATGGAGAGAGGGAAGGAAGGAAAGAAGTAGTGAAAGAGGAACAAGGAACAGAGGGACGAAGGGAAGGAGAGAGGGAAGGGGGAGAAAAAAAGGGAGGGGTGAAAGAAAGGAAGGAAAAGAAAGAGGACAAACATAAAAAGAAAAAGCAACGAACACAAAAAAAGATTAATATGTCAGCCAAAGAGAGAAAAGGTCTGCACACAATGTTCCCCATTAAGAGAGCATATTCTGTCTTTAATAGCAATAAAGTGTCTTCTACAAATGGCAGCCATCAAACTGCATAATATTTGACAGACTAGACACAAGACAGTCAGAGTTAAAATTTAAAACATGCAGGACACCTGCTTTCCATCACTCTTCTCTCTAAACGTTTCATGTCTTGTCAGCCATCCTGTGTAAATTCCTGTCCTCAGTGAGGTTGCATTTCTACCGCTGTCAACTTCTTCTTAGCAATAAAAAGAACATTTTTCCATTCTCACAAACAGAGCAGCTGTCTCCTAGACACCTCTTTCTTCCAACACCTGGTTTTTCACCTCTTAATCATTTTACTTCTTATAAAAAATGCTCTCACCTAGAGTGATGATGTCACCTGCTTCAGGAGCATTTTGACACAAGATGCAAGGTCAGGCTTCAGCTATGAGCTCGCCCATAGATGCTTTCCTTATAATTAGCAGCTTTCATTAAAAAGACCTGGCCTTTGGCAGCATTGTCTCATTAACCCTTTAAACTCTCTTCAGAGGAAGCAGGTCGTAAACGTGGCTGAGTCAGTTTTAGATAACTAGGACAAATTCAGATGGGTTTAGTCATAGTTTATCCCCGGAGAACATAGGAGAGGCAGGAAAAGAAGCCATGACTGCTTTGCTTGGCTGATCTCTCAGGTGTGCAGCTCTCCGCCTTATTTCTGAACTGCAGAACATCTGCAGAACCTATAGTAGCTGTCTCTTTCAGAGAAAGAGAGAGGAAGGATAAATTCAAACTAATTTACTAGACAGAGGAATGTATGTCCAGGCAGGAGAGTGATTCCTCTGAACGAGTTAGGAGGCTGGATGGAACAGCACTTTTCTGCACTTCTCTGCCTTTCAGGGTTGAGGGTGGGAAGTTTCATGGGTTAACAGAACTCTTTCTTTCTCTTATTTTCTCTCACTTTGTACTTTCCAGCAGCTAGACACCAGACCCTCCTTTCAATGTGTGTAATGTCTAAAATTTTGCCATCTAGTG